>NW_006921731.1:8135026-8141083 GCF_000298275.1 Orycteropus afer afer
ATATTTGAATAAATGATTTCTGAATCTCTGAATCTCTTTCTTCTGATACTGCAGAGTATTCATTCAAGCTCAACGTCAAGTGGGGTCATAAAAAGCATTTGCGTGTTAGATGATTGAAATAAGTTTAAATTCCTGGGCTCTACCCTAATGCTACTAAATGAGAATCTCTCTGAAGACTGAAAATTCCAATCTTATCACGCTTTCCCCCACTACAGATAATTACCAGAAGAATAGCAATTTTTGTCTCTTCTATATCACTGTTTCAGCAATGTCTAAAACATCCTTGGCTCAGAGTGAACACTTGATACATATTTGTTGAATTAATGAAAGAATGAAAAATAAAAGAAAAAGAAAAACTTCCCAGATTATAAATTCTAATATGCACCAGAGGTTTATTTTCTTTTTTCTTTTTTTTTTTTTTTTAAACAATCCTAATGGAAGGCACTGCCTACACACACATAAACACACACACAAAAATTCACGATCAGGGAAGGGTGCTTATCCCATAACAACTCACGGAAAACAGAGGAATACCCCTAAATCTGCTTTTCAGTATAAGGAATCCTGGCAGCACAATTATTAAGCACTTGGCTGTTAACCAAAATGTCAGTGGATTGAACCCACCAGCCACTCCATGGGAGAAAGAAGTAGCAGTCTGCTTCTGTAAAGATTACAGCCTTGGAAACCCCATAGTTCTATATGGTTGGTATGAGTCAGAATTGACTGGACAGCAACTGGTTTGGTTTGGTTTTTTGGCTTTTGACTTTGTGAGATCTTTGGAATTCTCCAAGTTTCAGGAAATATTTTCCCTAATTCCTTGGAGTTAAGTTTAACATTTCTTTTCATTCCTACCTTGTGGTTCTTCAATAATCCAGATGTTATATCTATTACCATATAGTACTTGTGCTCAATGGGGGGATATTTTACCTTCTAATGGAGATTTTTCAGTTTTTGACTCATTTTTGATTGTCATAACAGCAGTGTATGTGTGTGTGTGAGTGTGTGTATGTGTGTGTGCACACACACTTGCGTGTTTACACAGGGGTGCTATTGGCATCTAGTTTATAAACATTAAGGGTGCTTCTGAACATCCTACAGTGCACAGGACAGCACCCTACACCAATGAATTGTCTGGTAGAAAATGTCAGTAGTGCTGTTGAGAAGCTCAGCTATAAAGTGATAGCTACATGAGGAGTATTTTGTCTTCAATAGGATTGTTTAGTTGAACATATTTGATAAGATGGCTCAAATATATTCAGTGCTCTCCATTTCTATAAGCACCATCTTTATCAAAGCCACCATTTTTTCACCTAAACAATTGCTAATATATTTTCCATGCATAACCCACTGTCACTGAGTCTATTCTGACTCACAGTGACCCTATAGGGCAGGGTAGAACTGCCCCAGGGTTTCCAAGGCTGGAAATGTTTGCACGCACGCAGCTTCATCTTTCTCTAATGGAGTGGCTGGTGGGTTTGAACCACCAGCCTTTGAGTTAGAAGCTGAATGTCTTCACCACTGCACCACCAGAGCTCCTTTTCCCATGCGCAATCATATATATACTTTATGTTTTCACTAACCTTTATGCACAGTGCTTTTTGAAAATCAATTAGACATATCAAATGCTTTTCTGATTCAAAGCATCTATCCTTTTTTTTTTTTGAAATTCTTCAATATCCTTTTTTTTTTTTTTTTTTTAGTTTTCATTGTGAATTGGGTGAAAGTTTACAGAGCATTTTCCATATAGCAACTCACATACACTTCGTCTCATCACACTGACTGAAATTTTCCACAGTGCAACAGCTCCCCTCCCATTTACTCCCCATAGTTACCTCTTCCCTGTGTCCTTCCCCTGCATGCACTCCTGCCCCAGAGCATACACAGCCCTTCTTTTCTCCCATGATTGTTCTCTTCAGGGAGTGTATCTACTGAATGTAAATATTCATCTCATACATCTGTCTTTTGTTTGGCTGGAAGCCATGGGAGTGCATTCAATTCCAGGCCTATGGGTTTGGCAGCTAGGGCCAATAGTCTTTGAGTTTTGTCAGAACATTCATTCTTGCCATAGAATGAGCTAGTCCCCCAATTTTGCATAATTAATTTATACTCAGCTATCAAGAATCAGCTTAATGCTCCCCCAATTTTTTTTTTTTCTTTCTTCTTCCTTCCTTGTAACTTCCTGTAGTGGTTACATTTGTGTGTCAACTTGGCTGGGCCTGTTTGAGTGGTTGGGCAGCTAGATGTAGTATTCCCCATGATGAGACTGGTAACCAACTCCACGGTGGAATCTACTGGGAACAGCTGAGTAGCTGCCTTTGGGTATGTGGTCTGCTACCCATATGTAAGAAACAGCTTTGGGAATGGTCTCTAACTTATGACATGCTTGGACCCTGCCTGTAGCTGTGTTGTTGTTCAGCAGCCTGCCATGCTCTGTTGACCTTGGGATTAAAATGGACTTAAATTAATGGCCTGTCATGTGGTTTGGTAACATCGTGACTGTGCCTTTTTACTTGTCAAACTTGGGTTTGTTAGCCTCAGCAGCCAGCAGCTGTCTGAGTAAAGAATTGCTTCTAGCTCTAGTGGGCCAGGAACAGGAGGTAGAGCTGGACCCCAAGGTTGAGGGGCTTTCATCCAGCCCCTAGAGCCTGGCACTTTGAGCTTGGACTTAAAACCTCCAAAATGTAAGAATAAACTTCTGTTTGTTAAGGCATCCCATTTGTGGTATATTCTTGTCAGAACGGCACTAGGTAACCAGAGCACAACCTATCTAAAGTGATTACCTTCCATTAGTCCTTAACATATATTGGTTTTGTACTTAATTATACTTTTACTTATGTAGTTTATACCTCTCTTACTTCAACTTAAGCTTTATAAGGGATAATACCATCTATATTTCCTTTACCATGTATTTCCCCTACAGCTAGCACCAAAACAAAAACTCGCAGCCATCGAGTGTATTCCAACTCATAGAGACCCCCATTGGGTTTTCAAGGCTATAAATCTTTACAGAAGTAGAATGAGTCATCTTCCTTCTGCAGGGCAGCTGGTGGGTTTGAACTGCTGACCTTCAGGTTAACAGCCAAATGCATTACGCACTATACCACCAGAGCTCCTTACAGCTAAGGAGTACTTGGCATATTGTAAAAATATTTATTGACTGATTGAATAAATGACTTATAGAAACAGAACACGTATCTAAAACAGATGGAAGTATTAAGCAAACCACTTTGCAAACCTATATCTTTATCTATCTATCTAAATAGTGGGATTAAAAAGAAATTATAGAGTACTAATTGGGAAAAATACTAAAATGACTTACTCTCACAAAAGCAAAATTAACCCCTCCTACAGCAGTTCTACATTGAAAATCTAGATCAGTGATCAACACTGCAATGCTCAAAATCACTGGAAGTAGTCCCATTTGAATTAAACATCATCTCCACACCTGAATCAGCTTCATCCTCTCTTTAGTTTGTTAATTATGTTGTGTGAAGTGCAGAGCAAGGCACTCATACTGAATGATTTATTGACTCAAACAATGTAAATTCTGTTTTGTGAAGACTCTTTGGGCATGCTTGAGACAAAAGAGATGATTGTTCTGCTCAAGGCTTTTTAGCTTCATTTGTTTTTTACTCTAATATATATATACCCACACACACAAGAAATAATTTTCTTTCATTTGTATTGATGGGCCCATAGTTTAAGCTATATTATATTTGCTGTTTCTTAGAAAGAAACAATATACAGATCATGGAAAGAACTGCCTTATACAAGTGATGCAAATAAACCGTCAACCTAACACAGGAAAAAAAGCTGTACAGCACTCTATCTAATAATGGTTAATTGTACAATCTTTAAATTGTCAATGGGGCTGAACAAATGATATAAAATAAAACATTAATTTTAACCTATTAATACTTAACATGCAATGAATGCACAATTAGTTCATCTGTACCTTTTTCTAAGGGAAAGGTGTTTTTTTTTTTTTCCCTGAAAATATGTATTTTTTTTTAACCTACTTCAATCAAATTTACATCATTTTCTATTTAACTCAAATACTGATCTAAGACATTGTAGAAGTAAAGTTTTACCCGTTTCCATAGGTATGAATTCAGTGGCTGCTGAGACACTTGCACTGCAAGGTGCACAGGGGATGGGAGCTTATTAGGAATTGAACTGTCCCCACCAAGGAAATGTGGAAGTCCTAACCCCTGTCCCTCTAAATATGACTGGTTGAAAACAGGGGTTTTCTTTTGCTGTGTTAATGATGTCATTCCAAAGTAGGGTATGTCCTAAACCTAATAATTTTTGAGAAGTGTCTTATTAAACAAAAACAGAATAGACAAAGAGAAGCACACAAAGGAGAGATGCCATGTAAAGAGACACACACATAGCATATGCATCTACAAACAAGGCCAGGAATGCTAAGGACTGCCACCCACCACTACAACCTAAAGTAGAACCAAAAAAGACTTCCTTTTCTGGATACATCCTGAATTTGGAATTCTAGCCTCCTGACTGTAGGAAAATAAGTTATTTAAAGCTATCCACTTGACTATTTTTATTACAGCAGCACTGGATAACTAAGACTGAGGTAGTGGGAGAAAGTTATTGGTTCACATTCTTTCCCTCCCTTGTTTTTAGTAAGCACTGATTAAGATACTCATTTTTCCATATCTTCTTTTTTCTTTGTCTTTCAATCTCACTAGGAAATGTTCAGAAAGGTATTCTGATTTAAATAATCTCTAGGTATTACTAGAATGTGGGCTGAGAATGTGTGATTTTATTATGTGCCTTACTAATTTCTTCAATAATGGACAGAAGATAAGTGAGTCTTTTCATTGTAAAGGATCTAGCTGGTTTTCTTCTCATCATAAATCAACTATATAATGCCTTTACCATTGCTTGAAACTTTTCACAATCAATTTGAAATGCAAAGGTTTGTAAACTATGAACACTTTAGTAACTTGACACATTTTCTCCTAAGAACAATCAATATTTTGCTTTATTTCCATTAAATATTCAATTGTAATACCTATCATTAAAATATTATATTGAATATGATACTTTTTGAGACATTTACTTTTCTGCCAATCAATGGTTAATATATTTCTCTCTCTCCAAAGGGATTTTATGGGAACTTAACTCTTTGCCTTTTTCCACTTTATTTGTTTATTTTTAACGTAAGTTGACTTGATAAAATACATAATTACATACATTATTTTAACAACTTATGTAGAACAAAGCTCTTTTTTCTACAAATATAGGCAGTTCCCAGGTTATGAATGAGATTAATTCCTGAGTCTTTAGGAATGTGTCAGTCAGTCAGAATAAGTGCATGTGGTTCTTACTGACATGATGGCAGTGGGTTTGGTTTGGTTTTAGCAGGTTACACTAAGCAAAGGTCAGTGAAAAAGGAGGAACACCCTCAACAAAATGGATTGACACAGTGACCACAACCATGGATTCAAGCTTAGCAAGGATTGTGAGGATGGTGCAGAACCAGGAAATGTTCCATTCTGTTTTACATAGAGTCACTATGTGTCAGAATCTGCTTGATGGCACCTGAAACATCGAGTGCAAGAAAAGACTCTAAGCCTTTTCAGTGATTTAAAAGTTGCATGTGTAGCAAGTGATGGTGATTGTGATGAAGAATTTATTGTGTGCAGGGGTTGGTTCAGTCGTTTCAAAGTGATGGCAAATTTAAATAACTAAAGCAGGGCGTCAGAAGAGCACTGCCCCAGAGTTGTTGGCTAATCCTGCTGTTTGAATATGTGCGACTTCCCACAGTCCTGTCAATAATCCAATCTTATGATTCAGATGCCTGAAAGGACTCAGATGCCTTTTCCAAGTCTCCCATTCCTGTGATTTTTCCAGTTCCATTTACTGTGATGAATCACTTTAATTGTAGAAATTTGGGTTTGTTCCTCTTTCTCTTTGTGATAGTTGAAGATGTGTCAACTTGGCTGGACTTCACTTGTGAGTGGTGTTTCCCATGATGGATCACATGACTGAGTCCTAAGCGGCCGGTCAGTCTAGGGGGAGTTTCCCCAGGGG
>NW_006921731.1:8141588-8142626 GCF_000298275.1 Orycteropus afer afer
GTGACAGAAATTTTTGGAAACCTTGCTTTAAAGAGCCAGTAGGAATTGCCTGTAAGTCAACATTGATAACTCAGGAACTGCCTGTAATAAATAAATAAATACCAACACTTCTTATATCAATGCCTATAGTAGTACAACTGCTCTCACCAAGCATCAGTAAACTGGAATGAAATTATGTTCTTTTCACTAAAAGTGACAAGTGTTTCACAACTTCTTTACAAAGTTCTGTGATGTTCTAGGATACTTTCCCTCTGCACTCTTGTATGAGAGAAATAGACAAGTAAACAAATATACCTTATAGGAAGGAAAATATTTGGGGGTAGAAACAGTATTTATTATTCATAGTGATTAAATGGAGTACCCAAATATTTCCAGATAAAGGGGTATTTTGATACAGCCTTGCTTAATATACCATGAAAGTGCCAGGTAATGAACAGACTATGTTGTCATTAACATTTTCTCCCAGTTGGTTCCACTTTAAATTCCAATATGATTTTCAATGTATTTTTCTTCCTCTTTAACATACCTATATTTTGTTTTGCTTGCATAGTGTAGCTCCAAGGAGCCCTGGTGGCACAATTGTAAAGAGTTCAGCTGCTAACAAAAAGGTTGGTAGTAAAGCTCACCCAGTGGATTTACAGAAGAAAGACCTACTGCTCCCATAAAGATTGAAAAAAGGAAAGAAAGAAAGAAAAAAAAAAAAAAAAAGCTAACCCATTGCCATCAAGTTTATTACAACTCATAGAGACTCTGTAGGACAGATTATTACTACATCATAGGGTTATTTTTGAGTATTCATGGATATCTTTTGCTATTTTAAGGAGCTCTGGTGGCATAGTGCCTGAGACATTTGGCTTCTAACCAGAAGGCTGGCAGTTCAAACCCACCAGCCACTCATATGAAGGAAATGGAGCAATATACTTCCCTAAACTGGGAAATCCAATGGGGGTCTCTATCAGTTGGAACTGACTTGATGGCAATAAGTTTGTGTTTTTTTTTGGTTTGCTATTTTAAAATGTCACTAAAATCCCCCCCCCC
>NW_006921731.1:8142762-8167689 GCF_000298275.1 Orycteropus afer afer
CTCCTCAGAAGGAAGGTTGGGCAATCCTACTTCCATAGTGATACTGCCTCGGAAACCCAAGGAGGGGTCACTATGAGTCAGGGCTGACTCAACGGCACATAACAACAACAACAACAACAAAATCCCTTTTAAAACTTGTCAAATTTAGAGTAAAATATGCTGTTTCAATGTAATTTGAATTTCTTTTAATTTTATTCTGCAAGCTTTTTTTTTTTTTTTTTTAAATATTCTTTGGGATTTTTGCATAGATAATCAGGTCATTTGCACATAGTAATAGTATTCTTCTTCCTTCCTGTGTTAGGCTGGGTTCTCTAGAGAAGCAAAACCAGTAAAGCTTAGAGAGAGAGAGAGAGAGAAATTTATCTTAGGAAAATGACTCACACATGTATAGAAGCTGGCAAGTCCCAAGTTCTTGGGTCAAATGTCAACCTGGAGGCTTTTCCTAACTCACACAGCTGCAGGGGCTGAGGGGCTCAAGGTTGGTAGGGAGTATACCAGTTGTTAACTCCAACAAATGATGAATCCAAGATCACCTGGCTGAATGGTGGATTGTTTGCTCACATACAGTTATAGGCAGCACAACATGATCCCGATCCACAGAAGAGTGTCTTATTTTCCCAGGATGTCCATAAACATATTGGAAGCAGGCCACACCCCTAGGGAAACTTCCTTTAAAAGGATTGGTTGCTCAAAACATATACATCTGATCCCATCATGGGAATAATCTACTTCACAACTGCTTAATCCACACAGAATTGTGGTCCACCCAAGTTGACACACAGCCCCAACTATCACATACCACCCCTGTCAACTTGGGAGTTGTACACATCTTGTTAACCATATATAATCTCTAAATAAGGACAATTATAAAGTCATATTTGTGCCTAACATGATACACTAACACATGTACAACCTAAATGTATTAACCTTGTTTACATTTCACAGTTCATAATAGAAGGAAACAAAAATATTTAATGCACATGTACAATGAAGAAATATAACAATCACAGTTCTCATTTCTGCAACTGGTCATGTGGTCATAGCTGATATTCAGAAGTCCCTTCTTCCACCACGCATTCCATTTTTCCCTTGTCTTCAGCAAGCACCTCAGCTGGTCGTGGTTCTTTGCCTGGTGCGGTGACACAAACCTTCATTCCTTAAAGGTCTGGACCATTAGTACTCATATCAGAATTTGGTTGCTGTAATTTTCCATTGACTTTAATCACAGGGCATGGTAGTACTAAAAGATATCTTAAAGAATCTCCTGTATCCCAGACATATTTTTATTTACCTCCATTATATAACATCAATTCAATTTCCCCTTGGTAATCAGAATCAATCACACCAGAAAGTATAGTAATGCCTTTCTTTGTCTGTTGATCCAGAGGTGTGAAGAAGCCAAAATGGCCAGGAGGCATTCTTGATTTCCAGTTCAATGCAATCAGTATTGTGTCTCCAGGTGGGAGTATTCCTCCCTTTGGGACTAAGATCTCCAGACCTGCAGAGCATAGATTAGCAGGGACAGGAAGCAAAAATTTTTTGAGTGGGTCATTAGGGGTAATAGTGAGTGGTACCACTCCCGTTTCCACCCCTTAGTACCTGGACCCATGAATCCTGGCTATTGAAGAAATAGCATAATATATTGGACGCTAGTTTAGAGCATACACAGCCTCCTGGAGAACACTGCCCCAACACTTCAAGGTACTGCTACTTAGCTGGCAAGTAATTGTGTTTTCTGTAAGCCATTCCATCATTTTATCAAGCCAGCTGCTTCAGGATAATGAGGACTATGGTAAGACCAGGGAATTCCATGAAATTGGCCCATTGCTGCACTTCATTTTCTGTGAAATGAGTCCCTTGATCTGGAGCAATACACTGTGGGATACCATGATGGTGGATAAGGCATTTCATAATTACAAGGATGGTAGTTTTGGCAGGAGCATTGCATTTAGGGAAGGCCAATCCATATCCAGAATAAGTATCTATTCTAGTAAGAACAAAATGCTGTCCTTTCTATGATGAAAGTGGTCCAATGTAATCAGCTTGCCACCAGGTTGCTGACTGATCACCCCAAGGAATGGTTCCATATTGTGGACTCAGTGTTGGTCTCTGCTGCTGGCAGATTGGACACTCAGCAGTGGCAGTGCCCAAATCAGCCTTGGTAAGTGGAAACCCATTTTGCTGATCCCATGTATAAACTCCATCCCTGCCACCATGGCCACTTTGTTAATGAGCCCATTGAGCAAAGACAGGAGTAGCTGGGGAAAAGGGATGACTGGTTTCTACTGAATGTGTCATCCAAACCACTTGATTCTTAAAGTCCTCCTCTGCTGAGGTCACCTTTTGGTAGGCATTCACATGAGACACAAATATCTTTACTCCTTTGGCCCATTAAGAGAGCTCTATCTACATGCCTCTTCCCCATACATCCTTTTCACCAATTTTCCAATCATGCTTCTTCCAAGTCCCAGACCATGCAGCCAAGCCATTGGCCACAGCCCATGAATCTGTATACAATTGTACATCTGGCCATTTCTCATTCCATGCAGAGTGAACAGCCAGATGCATGGCTTGAAGTTTGCCCATTGGAAGGATTTCCCTTCATCACTGTCCTTCAGAGAAATCCCAGAAAAGGGCTGCAGTGCCACTCTATCCACTTTCAAGTAGTGCTTGTATATTGTGCAGAACCCTCTGTAAACCAGGCACGAGTTTTCTCTTCCTCAGTCAACTGATCATAAGGAACTCCCCATGAGGCCATAGGTGCAGACTGGGAGAGGGAAGGTAATGTGACTGGAATGGAGACCCTAGGCATTTGGGCCACTTCCTCATGTAACTTACTTATGCCTTCAGGTCCTCTTCGAGCCCAATCTCTGATATACCACTTCCATTTAATGATGGAGTGCTGTCGTCCATGTCCAACTTTATGACTCTGTGGATCAGACAACACCCAGCTCATGATGGACAGCTCAGGCCTCATGGTGACTTGGTGACCCATGGTTAGGTATTAAGTCTCTACTAAATCCCAGTAGTAAGCCAAAAGCTGTTTCTCAAAAGGAGAGTTGTTATCTACAGAGGATGGCAGGGATTCACTCCAGAATCCCAACAGTCTCTGTTATGATTACTAATAGGGACCTGCCAAAGACTCCAAATAGCATTTCTATCTGCTACAGACACTTCAAGCACCATTGGATCAGCTGGATCATATGGTCCAAGTGGCAGAGCAGCTTGCATGGCAGCCTGAACCTGTTGCAGAGCCTTCTATTGTTCTGTGCCTCACTCAAAACTAGCAGCTTTCCTATTCACTTGATAAATAGGCTGAAGCAATACACCCAAATGAGGGATATGTTGATTCCAAAATCCAAAGAGGCCCACCAGACATTGTGCCTTCTTTACAGTTGTGGAAGAACCCAGATACAATAACTTATCCTTCACTTTAGTAGGAATATTTTGACATGCCCCACACCACTGGACCCCTAGAAATTTCACTGAAGTGGAAGGTGCCCAAATTTTTCTCAGGTTAATTTCCCACCCTTTAGCACACAGATGTCTCATCAATAAGTCTAGAGTCATAGACACTTCTTCATTTCTAGGTCCAATCACCATAATGTCATCAATATAATGGACCAGTGTGATGTCTCGTGGAAGGGAAAGGTGATCAAGATCCCTATGGACTAAATTATGACATAGTGCTGGAGAGTTCATATACCTCTGAGGAAGCACTGTGAAAGTATATGGTTGGCCTTGCCAGCTAAATGCAAAGTGCTTCTGATGGTCCTTTGAAATTAGTATTGAGAAAAAGGCATTGGCCAGATCAATAGCTGCATACTAAGTACCAGGAAATGTACTAATTTGATCAAGCAATAAAACCACATCAGGAACAGCAGCTGCAATTGGAGTCACCACCTGATGAGGTTTAAGATAATCTACTGTCATTCTCCAAGACCCATCTGATTTTTTGCACAGGCCCAATAGGTGAATTAAGTGGGGATGTTGTGGGAATCACCACCCTTGCATCCTTCAAGTGCTTGATGGTGGCAGTAATCTCTACAACCCCTCTAGGGGTGCATTATTGCATTTGGTTTACTATTTTTGTTGGTAGAGGCAGTTCAAATGGCTTCCACTTGGCTTTTCCTACCATAATAGCCCTCACTCCACGTGTCAGGAACCCTATGTGGGAATCCTGGCAATGGCTTAGTATATCTATTCCAATTATGCATTCTGGAGCTGGAGTATTCACTACAGTATGGGTTTAAGGACCTACTGGACCCACTGTGAGACACACCTGAGCTAAGACTCCATCAAAAATTTGACCTCCATATGCTCCCATTCTGACTGGTGGGCCACAATGATGCTTTGGGTCTCCTGGAATTAGTGTCAGAGATAATGTTCAGTAATTCCCCAAAAGTCTGATTATTTCCTTTCCTCCAGTGAACAGTCACTTTTGTTAAAGACCTCAGATCCCAGTGGGGAAGGCTAGGAGAAAGATTGACATTATAAATATACAGATTGACATTATAAATTTTTGGCAATGTAGTGGAGTCCTTCCTCAAGGGGACCTGGCCTCCTCTTCTTTCAGGGAGTTGTGGGTCTGTCAACTGACACAAGTCTGGGAATTGATTGAGAAGCCATGACTCTGTATTCTGATGATTCAATCTACACTGCTGTTCCTGTGATCTAGAATTCTTCTATCTGTGCAGATCAAGTAACTATTTAGTAGGTTTGCCTTGTATTTCACTCCTAGGAACACCATGACTAAGTAGCCAATGCCATAATTCCACACAAGTCAGAGTATTCTGATTACAGTTTTGACTCTGCTGTCCATTATGGTAACCACACCCACCTTGTCTTTGTTGATTAACTGCTGCCACTTAGCCCCTACTACCTTGGTCCAATCAGCCCCATGGTAGTTAGTGTATTAGTTAAATCATGGCAGTTCCCACTGTCAAATCAGCTTACATAAAATAGCAATCACAGCAGTCTTCAAGGATGCTAGGGTTCCCTTCACAAATTTGTTCCTCACCATACTGGTGTCCTCTGGACTCTCCATTTCTGGCTCTAGGGGTCTAATCTGATAAATCCATTCTAACATGTCAATATCCCTAAGCTTCTGGATACCTTCTTCTATGTTATATCAAGGCAGGTCTGGTACTTCAAGTTGACTTAAGGTAGGCCATTACATAATCCATGCTTCAGTAAGCCAACCAAATAAACTATTATATCCTTTCCTAACCTGTTGAGCTGAAACTTTGAACAAAGAATCTGTACTTAGTTGGCCTAAATCAATAAAGTCAGACTGATCCAATGTTACATTCCTTGCACCATTATCCACACCTTCAGTAGCTATTCCCACACATATTCTCCAGGTTTCTATCTGTACATGTTAACAAAATAAAGTAAGTCTTTTCAGGTGTAGTGTATCACCTCCCCAGTAACATTTTGTGTATCAGCTCTTGGGGCTCACTTGGACTTAAGTTTAATTATAGGTCTAACAGCAATAATGGGTGGTTAGGGGAGTTCCTGAGAACATTCAACAATACCTTCCATGGCTTCCACCTCAGGCAATGACCCAGCAGGAACAGTTGAATCAATCCCATCAAATGGAGGTGAAAGGGACAATAGTTTTATAGTAATCCCTTCAGATCGATTGGAGAGATTCAACAGAATTTTCAGACTCCATATCTTCATCTTCCTGACTCTCTGCCCATATGTCCCCATTCCAGGTTTCAGGATCCCATTTTTTCCAAATCAATGCCCTCACTTTAACTTCAGACACCATTCTGGGTTGGCAATTCATTTGGTGCTGTAATTCAGACACCCTTATAATAAGACTCTGAGCTTGGTTTTCAGCAATATCAGCTCTGTTACTAGAAGAAACAATGCTTTCTTTCAGAACACAACTGGAAACATTGAGGTCTTTTATGCAGCACTTGAGCTGTGACTTAGCAGCCCTGAACTCATCTCGCTCTTTCACCACTTTATTTAGAGTAAGTAGGACCAACCAGCCCCAGGGTTACAGGTGAGGAGAGACAACTCAGGAATGCCCAAGTAGCAGGCTGGAAGAACAGGAGAAAGGGGATAAAAGCCAGGAATCTGGACAGAGGAGCAGTCATCCCCAGGGTTACAGGTGAGGAGAAACAACTCAGGGACACCCAAAGTAGCAGGCGGGAAGAGCAGGACAAAGGGGACTAAAAGCCAGGAAGCCAGAGAGAAGAGCAATCAGCCAAAGGAATTAGGTGAGGAGAGGAAACTCAGGCCTGCCCAGAGTAGCAGGCAGGAAGAGTAGGAGAAAGGGCATAAAAGCCAGGAACCTGGACAGAAGATCAGTCAGCCCCAGGGACAACTCAGGGATGCCTAAAGCAGCAGACCAGAAGAGCAGGAGAAAGGGGATTAAAAGCCAGGAAGCCAGACAGAGGTACAGTCAGCCACAGGGACCCAGATGGGGGTGATACGAGAGGTCTCCAACAGCAAGACAAACTTGTCTGTCAATTTGTCCTACTGTGGTGACATGTAGATGTGAGTTTGGAGGCTGAGGCTCTGGTCTTTAAAACCCAGCGAGATGCACCTGGTGCACAGGTAACAGTCCAGCTTATAGACTGAGACAGACTAGGAAGAAGGAAGAGGTCATCCACTTCTCAAAGAATTGGCCAGGGAAAACCTTATGAATAGCAAAGAAACACTGTTTGGTACATTACCGCTCACCTTTAGGAATAGTCCGTTTAGGCTAAAAGGCTCTCAAAATAGGACTGGGAAAGAGTTGCAACATCTGAATAAACCCCGCCTTACTCATATGGATAAGAGAAAGCTTTCAAGACCTTCATTTGTTGATGTGGCACCACTCAAATTGAAGAGAAACAGCCGTAGACATCCATTAATCATCGGAACATGAAATGTACGAAGTTCAGAAGGGACCATTCCCTGGAGAAGGATGTCATGCTTGGTAGAGTGGAGGGTCGACGAAAGAGGGGGAGGCCTTCAACGAGATGGATTGACATGGTGGCTGCGATGATGGGCTCAAGTATAGCAGGGATTGTGGGGCTGGCATGGGACTGGGCAGTGTTTCGTTCTGCTGTGCATGGGGTCGCTATGAGTCGGAAATGACTCGATGGCATTTAACAACAACAACAACAACAGGACCAACCAACTAGCTTCCTTATACTCCTAATGCTGACAAAATTGCAGAAAAGTACCAAATATGCCTACACTCAGAGCCTCACTTCTCAAATATACTTGCTGTATTGGTGGTGCTATTTTGAATATTTATGTTGCCATGTCACACCACAGATTAACAGGGCCCTGTTTACTAATGGAGGCAGAGTCACCAGTGCCTTTATGATTAATCAATTTGTAGAAGCAAAGCATAATTGGTGAGAACCAATTTAGGAAGCCTATCCTTATGATTTTGTGTCTCTAGAACCACTCTTGGTACCAAGTGTGTTAGTCTGGGTTCTCTAGAGAAGCAAAATGAGTAAAGCTTATAGAAAGAGAGAGAGAAAGAGAGAGAATTTTATCTTCGGAAAATGGCTCACACACTTACGGAAGCTTGCAAGTCCCAAGTTCTTGGGTCAAATGTCAACCTGGAGGCTTTTCCTAACTCAAGTAGCTGTGGGGGCTGATGAGCTCAAGTTTGGCAGGCAGTATACCAGCTGTTGATTCCAACGAATGATGAATCCAGTATCACCAGGCCATATGGTGGATTGTTCACTCATAGACAGTTGTAAGCAGCACAATAGGATCCCGATCCACATAAGAGTGTTTCATTTTCCCAGGATGTCCATAAATACATTGGAAGCAGGCCACACCCTAGGGAAACTTCCTTTCAAAGGATTGGCCACTCAAAACATATACATCCAATCCAATCATGGGAATAACCCACATCACAACTGCTTAAACCACACAGAATTGTGGTCCAGCCACATTGACACACAATTCTAGCTATCACATTTCCCAAACCATATGCCTTTCATTTTCTTTTCTTGCCTATTGACCTGGCTAGATATTCTAGCATTATGTTGAATAAGACTGGTTGATAGCAGATACCTCGCTTTGTTCCCTACAGTAGGGGTAAAAAATTCAATTTTTCACCATGAAGCATAATGTTAACTTGTTTTTTCATGATATATTTTTCATTTTTGAAATGCTCTTCAGATCAATTTTGGGAAATTCTCTCCTATTCCTATTTTTCTGACAGTATTTTTTACCATGTATTAGTGTTGGATTTTATCAAGTGCTTTTCCTTCATCAACTAATATTATTATGTGATGTTTCTTTTTTTGGCTGTTAGTATTACTTGTATTTCAAATGTTGAACCAACTCTGTGTCCCTGGGTGATGGTGGGAGGGAGGGACTAGGGTATTTGGTCATAGGGTATATAGTTCCTTTATATATTGCTAAATTATGCTTGATAACATTTAGTTTGAACTTTTGAGATTATATTCTTGAAGACTTATGGTCTGCAGTTTATATTTTTGAAGGATCATTTTCTGGTTTTATTATTAGTATGATATTAGGTTTATAAAATGAAATGAGAAATGATTCCTCTACTTTTATTTTCTAAAGAAATTGTGTAGAACTGTTTTTAATCCCACTTTGAACTTTAGTAGTCTTCTTCCGTGAAGCCGTCTGCTCCTGGATAATATTTTTTAGGAGTTTTAAAATTTTTAATTTATTTTCCATAATTATTATAGGGTTAATCAAATTATCTATGTAACATGGATGAGTTGTAGTAATTTATGTTCTTTGAGGAATTTCCTCTAATTTGTTAAATTTATGTGTATAGATATGTAGTTGTTATTGTTTTGTGCCATCGAGTCGGACCCGACTCATAACGACCCCTCCTTGGGTTTCTGAGAAATATCACTACAGAGGTAGATTGCCCCATCTTCCTTCGGAGGAGTGGCTCCCTTATTTTCCTTTGGATACCTGTAGTCTGTAGTGATATACTCTGTACCATTTCTGAAACTGGTAATTTGTGTCTTCTCATCTTTTTCTTTAATCTTTCTAGATGTTTGCCAATTTTACTGTTCTTCTCAAAATCAGCTCCTTGTTTCGTTGACTGTCTCGTTTCTTTCACTGTTTTTGTCATTTTCATCAATTCTGCTGTTAGATATATCATGTCCTTCTTTCTGCTTCCTTTCAGGTAATTTCGATCTTCTTTCTGTAAGTTCTTAAAATGAGAGCTTAGATGATTGATTTGAAACATTTCTTTTTTTCTAATATAAGTGTTCAGTGCTATCAAGTTTCCTGTCACCAGTGCTTTAGATTTGTCCTACAAATTGATATGTTTTCGTTTCATTATAATTTAATTCAATGCATTATTAAATTTCTGCTGAGATTTAAACTTCACTAATGGATTATTTAGAAGTATATGGTTACTTTCTAAGTTACTACATCATTTTTTTACTATCATTTTTTCTTAGTTACTGATTTTTTATTTCTTTGCTTGAGTTCAGTAAGTTCAGAGAATATACTCTGTAAAATTTCAATTATTTTAAATTTCTTGAGGTTTGTTTATGTACCAAGATATGTCCAAACTTGCTATATATATTCTACTAGCCCTTGCTCTGATGGTGTCATGATTAAGGTATTTGACTGGTAACCATAAGGCCAAGAGTTCAAACCTACCCGCCAATCTGCAGAAGAAAGATAAGTCAGTTTCCACAAATATCTACAGCTTTGGAAACCCAATGGGGGTCACTATGAGTCCAAATCAACTCAATGAAGTAACTTCTTTTTTTTTTTTTTACTGTTGACTAAATGATCTCTGGAGGTGTAGTGGTTAAAACATTTGACTTCTTACCAAAATGTTGGCTGTTTAAACCCACCAGCCAGTCTGCAGAAGAGATGAGGCAGTCTGCTTCTGTAAAGATTCACAGCTTTGGGAACCCTATGAAGATCACTATGAGTCAGAATCGACTTGATGGCAGTGGGTTTTGATTTTACTGCTGAGTAGTATAATCTATAAATCCTGATTGAATCCTGTTCATTTATGGTGTTAAGTTCTTCAGTATCTTTAGTGATCCTATGCCAAATTATTCTAGTAATTGTTGAGAGATGAGATAATGAAGTCCCCAACAATTATAATGGATTTCTCTATTTCTCCTTCAGTTCTATAAGATAATTTTCAGGTTTTTTTTTAATTGCAGTGAAATTCACATAAAATAATCTTAAGCATTTTAAAGTTTACAATTTAGTGGTATTTAGTACATACACAATGTTGTGTATTCACCACTTCTATCAAGTTACAGAACATGTTTGTTAACCCCTAAGGAAATTCCCACCCAATAAGCAGTTACTTCCTGTTTTCCCCTTCACTCAGCTCTTGGTAAACACCAACTTGTATTCTGTCTCTGTGGATTTACCTAGTCTATATATTTCACTTTTATGGAATCATATGATATGTCACCTTTTGTGTCTGACAGTATGTATCAAAACTTCATTCCTTTTTTATGAGTGAATAATATTTCATTGTATGTATATACCATATTTATTTGTCCATTAATCCATTGATGGGAATTTGTTACAAAAGACCTTCTCCTACTTTGTTCTTCTTCAGTAGTACTTTCTTATCTGAAGTCTCTTTCCTTTCCATACAAAAATAGTGAATGGTATTTCTATGTCCTTAAAGAGTGCTGATGGAATCTGTATTGGGATTCTTTGCCTGTTTTTCAATTGAGTTGTTTGTCTTTTTTTGTTGAATATTAAGAATTCTTTACATATTATGGATATTAAACACTTATCAGATATATTATTTCCAAATATTTTCTCCCGTTCTATAGGTTATCTTTTCATATATTGATTTTATCTTTTAATGTGTGAAAGTTTTTAATTTTAATGAAGTTCAATTTATCTATTTTGTCTTTTGTTCCATATGCTTTTAAGAATCCATTACCAAATCCAAGTTCATGAAGATATACCCCTATGTTTTCTTTTAAGGGTTTTATAGTTTTAACTCTTCTACTTTAGCCTTGAGTCCATTTTGAGTGAAATTTTGTGTATGTTGTAAAATAGGAATTTAACTTAATTATTTTGTGTGTGAACATCCAGTTGTTCCAGCACCATTTGTTGATGATGATTACTATTTTTTTCCCTACTGAATAGTCTTGCACCCTTGTTAAAAATCTATTGTTTATACATATATGCGTTTATTTCCGAATCTTCAATTATATTCCACTGCATATATGTGTGAAATCTTTCTTTATGAAATTACCTTACTGTTTTGAATACTATTATTTTGTAGTAAGTTTTTAAATCAAGAAATATGAATCTTAGAGCAGAACCAGAGACTAGACTGGAGGCCGACCTCAGGATCTGACAAGATGGCCGGGCTGCCCCGCAGGATTATTAAGGAAACCCAGGGTTTGCTGGCTGAACCAGTTCCCGGCATTAAAGTAGAACCAGTTGAAAACAATGCCCTTATTTTCATGTGGTCATTGCTGGCCCCCAGGATTCCCCCTTCGAGGAAGGGACTTTTAAACTTGAACTATTCTTTCCAGAATACCCAATGGCAGCTCCTAAAGTACGTTTCATGACCAAAATTTATCACCCTAATGTAGACAAGTTGGGAAGAATATGTTTAGATATTTTGAAAGATAAGTGGTCTCCAGCACTGCAGATCCACACAGTTCTGCTATCAATCCAGGCTTTGTTAAGTGCTCCCAATCCAAATGATCCATTAGCAAATGATGTAGTGGAGCAGTGGAAGATCAATGAAGCCCAAGCCATAGAAACAGCTAGAACACAGACTAAGCTATATGCCATGAATAATATTTAAATTGATCTGGTCATCAAGTGTGCATCACTTCTCCTGTTCTGCCAAGACTTCTTCCTTTTTTGTTTGCATTTAATGCACACAGTCTTAGAAACATTACAGAATAAAAGTCCAAACATCTTCAGTCCTTTGGTGATTAAATGCACAATTGCAAATCTGTCTTGTCCTGATTCACTGTTGTAAAGCATGAGCAGAGGCTAGAAGTATCATCTGGATTGTTGAAAAAGGTTTAAAAGCAGTGGTCCCTCTCTGCTTTTATTCATTATCCCTCATCATGGTTTAAGTATAAAGCACTGTGAATGAAGGTAGTTGTCAAGGTTAGCTGCAGGGGTTTGGGGTGTTTTTCTTTCCTTTTTTTTTTGAAAGGGGAGGTAGTTTTATTTTAAATTTTTAAATTTATGGGCTCTTTTCCCCCTTTTTATGGTTATCTAATTGCATTGGTTAAAAGCAGCTAACCAGCTGTTCTTTAGAATATACCCACTAGCCAAGTCTAACTTTATTTAGATACTGTAGATGGACAAGCTTGCTTGTTTGAACCAAAATGGGAACAATAAACAAACATCACAGCCCTCACTAAAAGCACTGTGACTTTGCTGTCAAGTGTAGAATCCTCCCTTCAAGAAAAAGCTTGTGACCATTTTGTATGGCTTGTCTGGAAACTTCTGTAAATCTTATGTTTTAGTAAAATATTTTTTGTTATTCTACTTTGCCTTTGTATAGTTTATTTTACTGTGTTTATTTCACTTTCCTAATGTGACAATCATATTTAAAAGTTAAAACTGATAGAACATTCTGTTTGGTCTTCACCATTTGACAGATTGAATGAATGGTAAGAGGGGGATTTTGCCAGTGTCTTTTCACTAATACAGTATTACTGAATGGAGTATTTATAAACTGGCCTTGAGCATGCATAAAGCATCAGTATCTGACATTTTTTTCCTTTGAGAAATTTAAAATAAATGTGCTTATGTTATGTTACTAGTTAGATGATCATTGGTGTCTTGCCACAATATTTGAAAATTACTGTATTAGGAGATTCACAGCAAAGAAGCTGTTTTGATCTATGTATAGGACTTTCACATGTTGTGTCACATTTGGGTTATGACATTTTTCTCCTTTCTTGTCTGAAAACTTTATGTAAGACCATGGGTGTGTGTTATTAGGAAACACTGATCTGATAATCGTCTGGAATTTGCTGAGACACATTTAGTCTTCATTATAGACCTGATGAGCAGATCTTGAGCAACCAGCTTGCATAAGTGTCACCAGAAAGATTTCTTCCTTTGAAAGCATCAGATCCTCTGTTAATGATTCTTGCTTTCATCCCTCCAGTATTTGCTATGGGAGCTCCTTTTATCTTTTAATTTGATATTTAGAATTTTTATTCATTGACATTGCCCTACAGAACTGTTCTTTTCCATGCTCCTCCATATCTGATTCCTGATCTTGTTATTTTTGAGTAAAAAAATGTAGCCTGTCTTAAGTATGCAAATGTTAACATGCAGGTTGAACCTTTGTCTCTTGCAGTTTAAAGTAATGGATATTGTAGCCCATCTGAATTTTCCCTACTCTTATTCTCATAACTTCTGGAGTTTCTTCAGAATGTGGTATATTTTATTTTGCTCCTATGAATTAGCTATTAAAATTACATTTTCAACATACAAAAGCTTTTGATGACTGGTAACTGATATCCTTTCAAATAAATATATTGCTTGGCAAAAAAATAATTTTTCTTATTTGAGCCCTTGCAATTTCATATGAATGTGAGGCTCAACATTACTGTTTATACAATAAAAAACATGGAACATTTATTAAAGATTGCATTGAATAAGTTGTTTTGGGTAGTATTGTATTTTTAAAATATTAACTATTCCATCCCATTAAAATATTATATTTCTTTATTTGCTTAGACCATCTTTGATTACTTAAGCAATATTTTATAGTTTTCAGTGTACAAGTCCTTCATTTTCCTGGTTGATATTACTCTTAGGTATTTTGCTATTTGGATGCTATTATAAATAGAATTGTTTTCTTAGTATATTTATTCAGATTGTTTATTGCTACTGTGTAGAAATACAAATGATTTTTTTCCTGTACTGATTTTGTTCCTTGCAATTTTGCAGAGCTCAGTTTTTAGCACTAATAATTATGTTATGGATTCTTTAGGATTTGCTGTACATACAATCATGTAATCTGTCATTAAGAATAATTTTAGTTCTCCTTTTCCAATTTGGAGAATATTTATTTCTTTTTCTTGCCTAATTGTCTAGCTTGGACTTCCGGTACAATGTTGACTTAAAGTGGTGAAAATGGTAATCTTTCTCTTGTTCCTGATTTTAGGAGTAATGTCTTTCATTATTGGGTGTGATTTTTACTGTGAATTTTTCATGTTATTGTTAGGTGCTCTTGAGGTGTCTGAAACTCATAGTGACCCTATGCACAGCAGAATGAAACACTGCCCAGTCCTGTGCCTTCCTCATGATCTTTGCTATATTTGAGCCCATCATTTCAACCACTGTGTCAATCTAGTTCATTGAGGGCCTTTCCCTTCTTCCTTAACCCTTCACTTTACCAAGCGTGATATCCTTCTCCAGGGAATGGTTCCTTTCAGCAACATGACCAAAGTAAGTCAGACAAAGTTTGGCCATTCTTCCTTCCGAGGAGCATTCTGCTGCACTTCTTCTAGAATAGATCTTAGTCTTTTTAGCAGCCCATGGTACATTTAGCATTCTTCTCCAACACAACAACTCAAATGTGTCTACTCTTCTTTGATCTTCTTTGTTTATTATCGAGCTCTCACATGAATAAGAGGCAATTGAAAATATCATGGCTTGGTTTAGGCACACCTTAGTCTTCAAGGAGATATCATTGCTCTTCAGCACTTGAAAGAGATTTTTTGCAGCAGAATTGGCCAATGCAATACTTCGTCTGATGTACTGCTGCTTCCATTGGTGTTGATTGTAGAACCAAGTAAAATGAAATCCTTCACAACTTCAATCTTTGCTCTATCAATCATGAAAAATGTATTGGATCATTTGTGAGGATTTTTGTTTTCTTTATATTGAAGTATAATCTTTACTCCAGACTGTATTCTTCAATCTTCATCAGTAAGTACTTCAAGTCATCCCCACTTTCAGCAACCAAAGTTGTGTCATCAGTGTATCACAGTTTTTTAATGAGTCTTCTTCCAATCCTGATGCCTTGTTCTTCTTCATATAATCCAGCTTCTTAGATTATTTGCTCAGCATGCTAATTGAATAGCATGATGAAAAGATACAACACTTATGCATTCCCTTCCTGATTTTAAACCATGCAGTATCCTCTTGTTCTGTTTGAATGACAGCTTCCTGGTCTATGTATAGGTTCCTCATGAGGACACTTAAGCATTCTGGAATTCCCATTCTTCTCAATGTTATCCATAATTTGTTATGATCCACAAAATCTAATGTTTTGCATAGTCAATAAAACATAAGCAAACATCTTTCTGGTATTCTTTGCATTCAGCCAAGATCCATCTGACATCAGCAATGATATCCCTCATTCCATGTCCTCTTCTGAATCCAGCTTGCATTTTTGGAAGTTCTCTGTCAGTATATTGCTCCAACTGTTTTTGAATTATCTTCAGCAAGATTTTGCTTGTGTGTGATATTAATGATATTGTTCAGTAATTTCCTCATTCCGTGGGCTCACCTTTCTTTGGAATGGGTACAAATATAGATCTCTTCCAGTCAGTGGGCCAGGTAACTGTCTTCCAAATCTCTTGGCATAGCCAAGAAAGTGCTTCCAGCATGGCATCCATTTGTTGAAACATCTCAGTGGGTATTCTGTCAATTCCTCGAGCCTTATTCTTTGTCAATTCCTTCAGTACAGCTTTGATTTTTCTCAGTACCATTGGTTCTTGATCATATACCACCTCCTGAAATGGATGAAGATTGACCAATTCTTTTTGGTACAGTCATTCTGTGTATTCCCTTCATCTTCTTCTGATGTTTCCCGCATCATTCAATATTTTGCTTATAGAATCTTTCAGTATTGCCACTCAAGGTTTATACTTTTTCCTCAGTTCTTTCAGCTTGAGAAATGCTGAGTGTGTTCTTCCCTTTTGGTTTTCTAACTCCAGATATTTGCACATTTCATTATAGTAATTGCTTGTCTGCTCAAACTGGTCTTTGAAATCTGTTCACCTCTTTTGTCTTGTCATTTCTTCCATTTTCTTTAGCTACTCTCCATTCAAGGGCAAGTTTCATGGTGTTTGCTGACATCTATTTTGGTCTGTTTTTCCTTTCTTATCTATTTAATGACCTCTTGATTTCTTCATGGCTGATGTTCTTGATGTCATCCCACAATTCCTCTGATTTTCAGTCATTCATGTTCAATGTATCAAACCTATTCTTTAGATGGTCTCTAAATTCAAGAGGGATAATTTTAAGGTTGTAGTTTGGCTGTCGCGGATTTGTTTAACTGTCTTCCACTTCAAGTTGAACTTGCTTATGAGCAGTTGATGGTTTGTTCCACAATCAGCTCCTGGCCTTGATTGGGCTGAAGATATTGAACTTCACTGCCTCTTACCACAGATGTAGTCTATCTAATTTCTGTGTACCCCATCCAGTGAAATCCATGTGTATAGCCATCCTTTATGTTATTGAAAAAAGGTATTCATGATGAATAAGTCATTGGTTTTGCAAAATTCTATCATGTGAACTGCAGTGTTATTTCTGTCACCAAGACCATATTTTCCAAATACCAGTGACTCTTCTTTGTTTCTAACTTTTGCCTTCCAGTCACCAGTGATAATCAACACATCTTCATTGCATGTTCAGTCAATTTCAGACTGCAGAAGTTGATAGAAATCTTTAATTTCTTCATCTTTGGCTTTGGTGGCTGGTGCATAGATTTGAATAATAGTAGGAGCCCTGGTAGTATAGTGCCAAGGCACTTGATTGCTAATCAGAAGGCTGGTGGTTCAAACCCACCAGCCACTCTTTGGAAGGAAGATGGGGCAATCTACTTTCATAATGATACTGCCTTGGAAACTTCAGGAGTGGTCGCTATGAGTAGGGTCCAACGCCACGGCACATAACGACAACAACAAAGTATTAATGGGTCTTTCTTGTAGGCGTATGGATATTACCCTATCACTGACAGCCTTGTACTTCAGCATAGATCTTGAAACAGTCTTTGTAACAATGAATGCCACACCATTCTTCTTCAATTTATCATTCCTGACATAGTAGATCACGTGTTTGTCTGAGACAAAAGGGCCAAATCCAGTCCATTTCAGGTCACTAAAAGGATATCAATTTTCATGTGTTCCATTTCAGTTTTGACAATTTCCAGTTTTCCTAGAATCCTACTTCATACAATCCATGTTCCAATTATTGATGGATTTTTGCATTTGTAGTCATGGCACATCAGCCAATGAAGGTCCCAAAAGCTTTCCTCCATCCATATCATTAAGGTCGTCTCTACTCTGAACAGTCAGCTCTTCCCCATTCATATTTTGAGTGCCTTCCAACCTGATGGGCTCATCTTTTGGCACTATGTAGGGCAATGTTTCAAGACTATTCGTAAAATTTTCAAATAATATACCAGACAGTGTTTCACTGCTATTCATAAGGTTTTCACTGGCCAAATGTTTGAAAAGTCTTCCTCCTTCCAAGTCTGTCTTAGTCTGGAAGCTCTGCTGAAACCTGTCCAGCATGGGTAACCATGCTGGCATTTTGCAACACTGGTGGCATAGCCTCCAGCCTCACAGCAACACACAAGCCACAACAGGATGACAAACTGATAGACATTTGTCTCCTTTACTTGTTCCTAACTGCTCTGCTCACCCTATGAGCCAAAAGCCCACCTACTGGGGGCCCAACCTTAAATAAAACTACCCTGGAAGCCCTGAGCCACACAAATTTCTAATAAATAACATTTCTCATGTTGATGAAATATTTTGAGTATTTTTATCATGAAAGAGTTTTGATTTTGTCAAAACCTTTTTCTGTAACAATTGAAATGATCATGTCATTTTTTCCTCTGTTCTATTAATGTGGTTTATTGCATAGATTTATTTTCTTGTGTTGAATTCCTTTGTATTTCTCAAATAAATGCCACTTGATCTTGGTGTATAATCCTTTTAATATAATGTTGAAATGCTTTGCTTGTATTTTGTGGAAGATATTTGCATACATAGTTATATGGGATATTGGTCTGTAGTTGTGTGTGTGTGTGTATGATTTCTTTGGTATCACAATAATGCTAGCCTAATGAAATGAATTAGATAAGATTCCATCTTCTCATATTTCTCTCTCAATTTATTTTTGTTCATTTTTTTGTGTAGTTCACTAAATAATTGTCAATTTTGTTGTTCTTTTAAAATAACAATTTTTTTGTTTCATTAATTCTGTTTTCTTATTCTGAATATCGATTATGTCTTCTCTAATTTCTATTATTTCTTCCTTCTTCTAGCTCTTGCTTTAATTTGCTTTCTTTTTGCTAGTTCTTCTAAAGATCTTTCTCCTTAAACTTAAGTATTTAATGCTTTAAATTTCCTCTTCCCTTCCCTGCATCCTACAGATTTTGATAGATTTGTTTTCATTTTCATTCATTTCTCAAACTAAAACCAAACTCACTGCCATTGAGTCACTTTGACTCATAGCGACCCTCCGTGGGTTTCCAAGACAGTATCTCTATAGAAGTAGATTGACCAAACTTCCTTCTGAGGAGTGGCTCGTGGGTTTGAACCACCAGCCTTCTGGTTAGCAGTCAACTGCTTTCGGCACTATGCTACCAGAGCGCCTCATTCATTTCTCAGTATTTCCTTATTTTCTTTGTTATTTCTTCTCTGATTCATTTGTGAATAGTTGTTTTATTTCCACATATTTGGAATTTTTCCTGTTTTCATTTTGTGGTTGACTTCTAACATCATTCTTTAATATTTGGATAATTTATTTTGTATGATTTCAATCACTTTAAATGTATTGAAACTTGTTTTGTGGCCTAAAATATGGTCTCTCCTTGAGAATATTCCATGCACACTTGACAAAAATGTGTATCTTATTTTTGGTCAGAGTAGTCTGTCTATGTTAGTTCTAGTTAGTTTACTGTGTAGTTCAACTCCTGTATATAATCATTTTTCTTTTTAAAAAGATTGTTTCCGTCCCTTTCTTTTGTTCTTCTCCTTTGGGAATGCTATTATTTATATGTTGATATGCTTGTTGGTATGTCACAGACTCTTAGATGCTGTTCATTCTTCTTTAGTTATTTTATTTATTTTTTCTTTCTGATTTTCAGACAGGGAAATTTCAAATATCTATCTTCAAGTTTGTTGTTACTTTCTTCTGCCTACTCAAATCTGTTGGTGAAAACATCTAGAGAACTTTTATCTCAGTTATTGTACTTTTCTGGTCTGTGTTTTCTCTTTTGTACTTTTTTATAGTCATCAATTCTTTCTGTATATTTTCTTTTTGTTGATACATTACATCATTCTTCCCATTTTCTTTATTGTCTCTCTTTTCGTTTAGTTCTAAGGACACATTTAAGATAGTTGATTAAATGTGTTTCTCAAGTAAGTTCAATGCCTGTGCTTCTTCATGGATAATGTCTGCTAAACTCTTTTGTGATTGGGCCCTACTTTCTTTTTTCTTTGTATGATTTGTAATTTTTTGTTTAAAATGTAACCCTGATCAGATTATTTTCCCTCCTTAGGGTTTGCTTTTACAGTTTTCTGTGAGATGTAGATATTTGTTTAGTGACTTTTATAAACTGTCTTTTGTATATACTATCTTCTTTGTCATGTGTAGTTTCTGCAGCATCTGTTCCTTTACCTTGTAGTCAGTCAGTGTGTTGACAGAGTTTTCTCTGAATGTCAGAGAAAAAAAATATGTGTACACACACCCACACCCACACAAACACTCTCCAAGTCTTTGCAGATTGGCTTTATATTGCGGACTACTTCAATGTTTAGCCAGACTGTTCACAGCTCTGCCATAGCCATCACTTCATGCTTGAACTAAAGATCCTTCAGAAGTGAAAGATGAGATCCTCTGAGATATTTGTTGAGCGTTATCCTGCCCTGGGCATGCATATTGTTTCCTAAGTTTCTCGATATATGGAAGGGGTTTTCAATGTCCTCTTTCTTTAAGAATTTCTCTCCCCAGCTCTTTCTCCCTGGCTTAATATATTTTGATTGTTTTCCTTAACTTCACCCTATGGCCCTAGATGTCTCTTCCAATTCTGCTTCAAGAGTGCTAACCCCTCATTTAAAATATACATATGTTTTGGGTGCCATTTAGTTTTATTAGCTTTGGCTTCACGTATTTTTCATCTCTACTAGTTTGTGTGTTACATCCTCTTTGTGCACTGATTCATTTTATCATTGTTTAATGTACCTCCCTAGTTCTGACAATTTATTTCCCTGAAGTCCACTTTACTTGACATTAACAAATCTACTCCTAATTCCTTTTCACTAATGAGACCATGATATATCTTTTTCCATCCCTTTTCTTTCAACCTTACTCTATTGTTATATTTGAACTATATTTCTGGCAACAACATATATTCGGGTCATATTTTTTTAATTCATGAAGTCAATCTCTATCCTTTCATTGGCTTACTTAGATCATGTCATATAATATAAATATGATATATTGGGGCTCAATTCTGCCATTTAACTTATTTTTATTCAGTTATTTATTTCTGTTTACCTTTCCTTATTTATGTTTCTTTTTTTTTCCATCTTCTTTCTTGTGGATTACATGTATATTTACTTTAGAATTCCATTTTGATTTTTCTGTTGTAATTTTGAATATATATCCTTGTATAACTGTTTTCACTATTAGTGTAGATATTAAATTTTATAAACAAACTTATATATAAGTTATTACAGTCTACTGATATTGTTACTTTATTAGTTGGAATGAAATGTACTAAGTTTACCTCTCTTTATATTTATTTGCCTCCCCCTGATTATACTATAAGGGTCTTAAGTATTCCCCCTACATATATTTAGAATCACATCGACAGTGTTATAATTTTGCTTCCACTATAAGCCATAATTTAGGAAACTCAAGAGAAGGAAAAATCTGTTTTGGTTTCCCTTATTTTCCCTTACTGTGTACTTTCTTTCTTTTTGGTGTTCCTAGAGTTCTTTTATTGTTTCCTCTTTGTTTAGAAAACTTCATTTAGTCTTCCTTTTTAGATATGTCTGCTGGCAACAAGATCTCTTATTTTTCCTTAATCTGAGAATTTATTGATATCTCTTTCACTTCTGATGGATCTCTTCCCTGAATATAGGATTCTAGGTCAATATTTCTTTTAGTTTGCACTTAACAAATATTGTGCCACTTCCTGCTGATTGCTGTGGTTTCTGATGAGAAATGTACTCTAATCCAAATTGTTTCCCTCCTCACTATATATAAGGTGCCATGTATTTCTTGTCGCCTGTCAGGACTTTTCTTTGTCTTTAGTTTTCAAAAGTTTTATGATGATATGTCTTGGTGTGGATTTCTTTGTATTTTTCTGATTGCAGTACACTCAGCTTCTTGAATCTATAGGTTTATGTCTCTTGTCAAATTGGAGAAATGTGTAGCTATCATGTATTTTAGTCCCTTTTTAGCCTTGCCCTTTTTTTCTTTCCTTCCAGGTCATTGATGATATGACATTGTATGTTATAGTCTTACAGTCACTGGAGCCATGTTATTTTTTCCTCTTTCTTTCTAGTCTATTTATTTCATCTGTGTTGCATAGGTTGAGCAATTTCTATAGCTCTATCTGTCAATTCACTGGTTCATTCTTCTGTCTGCCTCATTCATAGTGTGCCCATTCTTTGAGTTTTTAATTTGATTATCATATTTTCCCTTCTAAAAATATATATATATATATATATATATATATATATATCTGGATATATTATATTTGTTTGCTGACACATTCTATTTCATTGCTTCAGCTTTCTATTTTTAAAATCTGTTTAAAGTGTTCTAATAATTAATTGCTCATCAACTCTTTTTATCATGGCTCCTTAAAAAATTTTTGTGAGATAATTCTAACATTTCTGTCATTTTGATATCTATTTAGTGAGGAGCTCTGGTAGGATAGTGCCTAAGGCACTTGGCTGCTAACCAGAAGGCTGGCAGTTCAAACCCACCAGCCACTCCTTGTAAGGAAGGTTGGACAATCTACTTCCATAGTGATACTGCCTCGACAACCCAAGCAGGGGTTGCTATGAGTCGGTGCTGACTCGACAGCACATAACAACAACAACAACATCTATTCAGTGACTTTTTCATTTAATTTGATGTCTTCCTAGTTCTTGATATAATGAATGTTTATTTTATTGAAAGCTTAATATTATGAGTATTAATTTATGAGACTTTGGATCTTCTTGTTGTTACGTGCTGTTGAGTCAGTTTTGACTCTTAGTGACCCTATGTGCAATAGAATAAAACAATTCTGGTCCTGTGCCATGATCATAATGGTTGCCATGCTTGAGCCCATTGACACACCCACTTTTCCAGTCCCCCTCACTGAGGGTCTTCCACTTTTTGGCTAATCCTCTGCTTTACCAAGCTTAGCATCCTCTCCAGGCATTGGTCCCTCTGACAACATGACCAAAGTAAGAAAGGTGAAAGTCTCATCATTCTCATTTCTAAGGAGCATTCTGGAGATATTTCGTCCAAGGCAGCTTTGTTCATTCTTCTAACAGTCCACGGCACATTCATTATTCTTCACCAACACCACAATTCAAATGCATCAGTTCTTCTGCAGTCTTCCTTATCCATTGTCCAGCTGTCACACACATGAGGTTACTGAAAATATCATGGCTTGGGTCAGGAAAACCTTAGCCTTCAAAGTGACATCTTTGATCTTTAACTCTTTAAATAGTTCATTTGCAATAGATTTGCCCAATTCAATACATTGTTTGATTTCTTGATTACAGTTTCTATGGATGTTGATTGTCATCCAAGTAAAATTAAATCATTGACAATTTCAATCTTTTCTCCATTCATCATGATATTGATTATTGGCCCAGTTGTGAGGATATTTGTCTTCTTTATGATGAATTGCAATCCTTGCTGAAGTCTGTATCTTTGATCTTCATCAGTAAGTGCTTCAAGTCTTCTTCACTTTCAGTAAGGAAGGTTGTGTCATCTACATATTCTAGGTTGTTAATGAACCTTCCTTCAGTCCTGATGCTGTGTTTTTCTTCACATAGTCTAGTTTCTTGGATTTTTTGTTCAGCATACAGATTGAGTAATTATGGTGAATGGATACAACCCTGACACACATCTTTCCTGATTTAAAATCATGCAGTATCTCCTTGCTCTATTTGAATAATTGCTTCTTAGTCTATGTGCAAGTTTCACAGGGCATAGTTAAGTGTTCTCTGGTAACATAGTGCCTAAGGTGCTTGACTGCTAACCAGAAGGCTGGCGGTTCAAACCCATCAGCCACTCCTCAGAAGGAAGATGAGGCAATCTACTCCCGTAGTGATACTGCCTCGGAAACCCAAGGGGGTGTCGCTATGAGTCGGGTTTGACTAGACGGCACATAACAACGACAACAACAGTTAAGTGTTCTGGAATTTCCATTTTTTCAAATGTTATCCATAATCTGTTTTGTTCCACACAGTCAAATGCCTTTGCATATTCAATAAAACACAGGTAAACATCTTTCTGGCATTCTTTGCTTTCAGCTAAGATTCATCTTACATCAGGAATTATATTCGTTGTTCCATATCCTCTTCTGAAATTGACTTGAATTTTTAGCAGTTCTCCATCAATATACTGCTGCAGGGAGCTCTGGTAGCATAGTGGCTAAGGCACTTGACTGCTAACCAGAAGGCTGGCAGTTCAAACCCACCAGCTACTCCCTGGAAGGAAGATGGGACAATCTACTTCCATAGTGATACTGCCTCAGAAACCCAAGGAGGGATCGCTATGGGTCGGGTCTGACTCAACAGCACACAACAACAACAACAACATACTGCTGCAACAGTATATTGGACCTTATTAAAACCTCTATTTGAGCTGCCTTGCTCTGACAACACTCTTGCAATGGGAGAGTCTTACTCCTTGTTATTCTCAGTTGGGAGTAGAAGTCCAAATTCACTACTCAGTTTCTGTTGACACTTTGGAGAGTACTATTGGATGTGGGTGGGAGGCCAGTCTTCCCAGTAAGCCTCCATTTATATGTCTATAGCTGAGAGTAGTAGCAATGCCTTGTTATCATTCCCTATGTGACTTCCACTGACTCTGCAGCTGGGAGAGCTGAGAGAGGTGGCCTTCTTCCCTCTGAATAGCAGTGAAAATTCTTTCTCTCCACTAGGTGTCACCTCCCATAATTCAGTGAGGAGCAAAAAAGGTGACTGACTCCTAAAAAGTGGATTTGGAAGTCCAGGCTTTAAATGTGATTACCAGCAACATTGTGTGCATTGGGGGGAGCTTGTTACTGCCCAAAGAGGATAAGTATCTGATCCCCTACTTCACTGATACCACCTTGGCAGAATGGAATGGAGTATTTCACTCCAGTTTGATGAGGTTCTCTACTCACATTTTCTGGCATTGGTGGCAGTGATGTCACAATTATTTTCTTTGGTATTTGGTTAATGTAGAGTGCTTATTGTCTAAAAGTGATCAGTCCTTATGAACTTACTCTTCCCTTGTCCTTTCTCTAGGTAGGAAAAGCTTTTCTGGGGATTTTCTGTGTCTGTTGCATTTCTGTGTTTGACTTCTTTATCTCCAAGGTAAGGATATATGAATATAAAAGAATACCCAGGGTCTCACCACTTTATTTTTCCCTTATTTCCTTAGGTTCTTAGCCAATTTGCCTTTTCTCTCCACCTTTCAGAGTCTTCTTATATTTGTTTTACACAATGAAATCTGTGTGAACTAGAGCTCGGGACTGTCTTGTTTTTCTGGACACCACAAGTTTTCTGCCTTTGATAAGGTGCAATCTAACCACTTTTCTCTATTAATGGAAAATATTTGCATTTTCCTTCTCTGACAGATTTCTATCTTACTCAGGTTTTGGTTTATTCAGGCTTTACTATATGTGATGTCCACAGTTCTTGTTGTTGTTGTTGTTGTTGTTATGTGCCGTCGAGTTGGCCCCGACTCATAGCGACCCCTCCTTGGGTTTCCGAGGCAGTATCACTACGGAAATAGGAT
>NW_006921731.1:8167789-8172662 GCF_000298275.1 Orycteropus afer afer
GCCAGCCATCTGGTTAGCAGGCAAGTGTCTTAGCCACTATGCTACCAGAGCTCCCACAGTTCTTAGTTATATTTATATGAAGAACAAGAAAAGTACATTTACTGTATCTTCCTGGGGCAGAAAACTTTCAATATTTGTTTTTAACATTGAGTCAAGTGCTCCAGGAAAAAAAATATATATATATCTTTTAAAAGGAAGTTGGATGTAAATAATCTCTATATAAAGTATGCATCTATTCTGGTTACCTAGTGCCTCTCTCACAGGAATCTACTACAAATAGGATGGCTTTAACAAACAGGAGTTTATTCTTACATTTGGAGGTTTTAAGTCTAAGTTCAAAATGCCAGGCTCTACAGGCTAGGTGAAAATCCCTCAACGTTGGTTTGCAGCTCTGCCTCCTACTCCCAGCCCACTGAAGCTGGAGGCTTTTCTTCACTCAGACAGCTGCTGGCTGCTGAGGCTGACAAACCCAAGGTTGACAAATAAAAAGGCATAGTCCTGATGTTACCAAACCACATAGCAGGTCATTAATTCAAGTCTCTTGAAAGTCCCAAAGTTGGTAGAGCATGACAGCCTTCTGAACAATGGCATGGCTACATGCAGGTTTCAAGCATGCCATAGGCTAGAGACCATTCCCCAAAGCTTCTCCTTACACACAGGAGGCAAACCACATCCTTAAGGCAGCTACTTAGCTGCTCACAGTAGATTCTACCATGAAGGTGATTACCAGTCTCATCATGGAGAATACTGTAACCACCTATCCAGCCACTCAATCAGACCAAGTCAAGTTGACACACAAATTTAACTACCACAACATCTTTGTCACATTTTAAACTAATTTGATACATTGAACACCAATGACCGAAAACCAGAATTGTGGGATAACATCAAGAACATCATCCATGAAGAAAGAAAGAGGCCATTTAAAAGAAGAGTAAAGAAGAAAAGACCAAAATGGATGTCATAAGAGACTCTGATACTTGTCCCTGAGTGGAGAGTATCTAAAGCAAATGGAAGAAAAGACAAGATAAAAAAGAGCTGAACAGAAGATTTCCAAGAGCAGCTGGAACAAAGTCAATTACTATACTGAAATGTGCAAAGATTTGGAGTTAGAAAACCAAAAGGGAAGAACATACTCAGCATTTCTCAAGCTGAAAGAACTAAAGGAAAAAATGTAAACCTCAAGTTGCAATATTGAAAGATTTTATAGGTGAAATATTGAATGATACAGGGGAGCATCAAAAGAAGATGGAAGGAATACACAGAGTCACTGTACCAAAAAAGAACTGGTTGATCTTCATCTATTTCAGGAGGTGGTATAAGTTGAAGATCCAATGGTATTTAAGAAAGAAGTTGAAGCTGCACTGAAGGAATTGGCAAAAAACAAGGTTCCAGGAATTGACGGAATACCTATTGAGACGTTTCAACAAACAGATGCTCCACTGGAGGCACTCAATCAATCATGCCAAGACAGCTACCTGGCCAAGTGAATGGAAGAGATCCATATTTGTACCCATTCCAAAGAAAAGTGATCCCACAGAATGTGGAAATTATCAAACAATATCATTAATATTGCATGCAAGTAAAGTCTTGCTGAAGATAATTCAAAAACAGTTGCATCAGTATATTGACAGAGAACTTCCAGAAATGCAAGGTGGATTCAGAAGAAGATGTGGAATGATGGATATCATTGCTGATGTCAGATGGATCTTGACTTAAAGCAAACAATACCAGAAAAATGTTTACTTATGTTTTATTGACTATGCAAAAGCATTTGATTTTGTGGACCATAACAAATTATGGATAACATTGAGAAGAAAGAAAATTCCAGAACACTTAATTGTGCTCATGAGGTACCTGTACATTGACCAGAAGGCTGTCCTTCAAGCAAAACAAGGGGACACTACATGGTTTAAAATCAAGAAGGGAGTGCGTGAGGGTTGTATCTTTTCCCTATACTTATTCAATCTATATGCTGAGCAACTAATCCAAAAAGCTGAACTATATGAAGAAGAATGTGGCATCAGGATTGGAGAAAGGATCATTAACAACCTGTGATACACTGACAACACAACTTTGCTTGCTGAAAATGAGGATGACTTGAAGCACTTACTAATGAAGATTGAAGAATACAGTCTGCAGTATGGATTACATCTCAATATAAAGAAAACAAAAACCCTCACAACTGGACCTATAAGCAGCATCATGATAAATGGAGAGAAGATTGAAGTTGTCAATGACTTCACATTGCTTAGATTGAAGTTGTCAAAGAGTTCACATTGCTTGGTTCTACAATTGACGCCAACAAAAGCAGCAGTCAGGACATTGGACAACATATAGCACTGGGAAAGTCAGCTGCAAAGGATCTCTTTCAAATGCTGAAGAGCAAAGGTGTCTCCTTGAGAAGTAAGGTACGCCTGACACAAGCCATGATATGTTCAACCATTTCATTAGAATGTGAGAGCTGGACAATGAATAGGGAAGACCAAAGAACAATTGGTGCTTTTGAGTTGTGGTGCTGGTGCAGAATGCTGAAAGTACCATGGACTGCTAAAAGAACTAACAAATCTGTCCTGGAGGAAGTGCAGCCAGAATGCTCCTTGGAAGTGAGAATGGCCAGACTTCATCTCATCTACTTTGGTCATGTTGTCAGAAGGGACCATTCCCTGGAGAAGGATGTCATGCTTGCTAAGGTGGAGGGTCAACGAAAGAGTGGAAGGCCCTCACAGAGATGGATTGACACAGTGGCTGCAGCAATGTGCTCAAGTACAGCAAGGATCATGAATCTGGCACGGGACCGGGCAGTGTTTCATTCTGCTGTGCATAAGATCACTATGAGTCAAAGAAGACTCGATGGCACCTAACAATAACAACAAAAAAATAATTTTGAGGGCATCTACCAGGAGTCCCAGTCAGATGTTCTTTTCAGGATCCATACACTGGAATTCTTTTGAATATGTTGCTTGCTAATGGGAACTGTTGAAAAATGGTAGTGACTCTACACATACAAAGTGCTCTAGTGGCATAGTGGTTAAGGCAATTGGCTGCTAACCAGAAGGTCTTCAGTTCAAACCCAACAGTTTCTATTTGGAAGAAGATGAGGAAATCTACTTTCATAAAGATTTATAGCCTTGGAAACCCTATGGTGGTAGCTATGAGTCAGAATCAGCTTGACGATGGTGGGTTTTTATACACATGTAACTGAATTTGGAAACTGAATATGTACATTTATAAACATCATCTACTACTATCTAGGAAACCGAAGTCACTTTATTTCAGATCTCAGAGTCTCATTTTACTTTTGTGCAAAATAGGAATAAGGACTAACTCTTGAATTTATTAATATCAAAGGATACTAATAATATCTTCATATCATTATCTATTGTATTCTCGTGAATTTTTCATATATAGATGAAATCTGTTAACAGATTAACAGATGGAAAATTGGGGCATTAAGTGACTTGTATAATCAAATAGATCTTATGTGATGGGACTGGAGAATACATATATGACTGCTTCCTTCCAGAGCCTTACTCTCTTTGCTTGATAAGTGATAAAGCATTTTGCTAAATGGATCCATTGGACAAAAGATATGAGTCACTCAGGAAATAATGTTTACATGAGGAGATTATCAGAGCCTGTCTCCAGGAAATTGTGAACAGGTATCTTTATATATTATGGAGCTTATCATCATGAATAAAGTTAGGAATAGAATCCATTCATCCAATCTATAACCATCGAATACCTACTACATGTCAGGAACTCCTATAAGCTCTGTGGATATAAATGATATTTCTAGGTTTAAGAAAAGGCTTATTAACCAAAGGGAAAAGAAAATGCTAGAATGGATGGATTGCTGTAAGCTCTGAGACAAGTTGTTTTGGAGAGTTAGGCCGAGGTCATATAGTGTAAGATGTGGTAAGACATGGTAAAGCATTAGGACTTCACACTTTATCGATGACTTATTTTTTATTGTTTTAAGTAGGTAAATAATCTCTTCTGCTTTAATTTTTGAATAATGCTTTCGTCTGTTATGTGAAGAATGGGAAAAAGAGGAAGCACACATTTAGGAGGTTGTGTTGACTGCTAATCAGAAAGCTGGTGGTTCAAACACCAGCCACTCCTCAGAAGGAAGATGGGGCAATCTACTTCTGTAGAGATACCACCTCAGAAACCCAAAGAAGGGTCACTAAATATCATAATTTACCAGGAGATACCACCTCAGAAACCCAAAGAAGGGTCACTAAATGTCATAATTGACTTGACACAGTGAGTTTTGTTTTGTTTTGTTTTAATTTAGTTGTAGTGTTATACTTGTGGAAGTTACTCTTTCTTTTCTATAGAGCACAGATTATCAGAAAAAATTAAGTCTACTCACATAAGATGACTTATTATGTATAACAGCAAAATCATAACTAACCTTTAATGAGCACGTATTTTATTTTAAGCACTAGTCTCAGCACTTTACACATATTATCTTATTTAATTCATACCTTCTCTGCTATAGATGTTATTATTACTCTTTTTGGCAGATCTGAAAAAAAAAAAAGCAAAAAAGAGATCGTGTAATTTGCTCAAGGACATACTAGGTTAAACAAAATAATAATAATAATAATAATAATAATTTGTTGGCTCTAGAGCCTTGCTTTTAATTATCCCTGATGAGCATTTGTCAGGCAAGAAAGAATATGACTCAAATATAAGGAGAAAAATTGTTCAAGGTGATCTTTAATTTTCCCTATGACTGTGACTATGAGTTCCTTGATTCTAATTGTAGAATGATTTCTGTATTTATTTATATATGTACTTATTTCAATTCAGAGTCATTCAGTGGGATAAAAAGATTTTATTTATTTACTTATTTTATTTTAAT
>NW_006921731.1:8172774-8176644 GCF_000298275.1 Orycteropus afer afer
TATCACTATGGAAGTAGGATTGCCCAACCTTCCTTCCGAGGAGTGGCTGGTGGGTTTGAACTGCCAGCCTTCTGGTTAGCAGTCAAGTGCTTTAGCCACTGTGCTACCAGAGCTCCCAAGAGTGGAATAAGACTCATTAACAACCTGCAATATGCAGATGACACAACTCTCTTTGCTGAAAGTGAAGAAAACTTGAGGTACTTACTGACAAAGATTAAATATTACAGACTTCAGTATGAATTATACATCAACATAAAGAAAACAAAAATCCTCACAATTGGACTAATAAGCACTATCATGATAAATACAGGGAAAATTGAAGTCATCAAGGATATTATTTTACTTCAATGCACAATCAATGCCCATGGAAGCAGCAATCAAGACATCAAATGGTCTACTACTCTGGGAAAATCTGCGGCAGAAGAAGAACAAACAAATCTGTCTTGAGCAAAGTACAACCAGAAGGCTCCTAAGAAGGGAGGATAGCAAGACTTCATCTCAGGTTCAGTGGACATGTCAGGAGAAGAGAAGTCTTTGGAGAAGGACATCATACATGGTGAAGTAAAGGGTTAGCAGAAATGAAGAAGATCCTCAATGAAATGGATTGACACAGCTGATGCAACAATGGGCTCTAACACATCAATAATTGTGAGGATAGCACAAGACAGGGCAGTGTTTCTTTCTTATGTACATGTTTGCTGAGTTAGAAATGACTCACCAACAATAATACTATAACTTTCTAAGTTAATGAACTTTACATTTTAATTCCTTTTGAACCAGTGTAAGTGAATTTCATAAGGTTAAATAAAAAGTTTTATATGTAATAATAGAAAATCTAATTAATTTCTCAAATTACTACAGACTAACATTCTCCTATTTTATTTTACTAAAGCAATAAATGTTTAGTGTGATGATAAAGCTACGTATTTGCTTTTGTCTCAAATGTCTTTACTTTGTTTAGTCCAGCACATTTTTTCCATTCCCATTTTCTTGGAGAAAATCCTATCACTCATGTTCTTGAATGCTGATAAAGAGGTAGAGAATAAGAAACCACCAACTTGTCACAGTTAAATCCTTAATTCCATTAGATTTTCCTTCTAGTACATAAGCTTCTCTTTTGGATAAATTAAGCATCAGCATTTAGTTAATGGCTGTTCTTGGTTTTTATATAACTTTACACTATTATTTCAGAGAATACATTATACTTTAGTTATATATTCATATAGATTATGATTTCATTAATATCTGCCACTCTGAATTTTAAGGCTCATGGAAACAGAGATTATATTTGTATTTTTCTTGCTATTTCACACTAATGTGGTATGTATTGATTAATAGGTCTTCAATAAGCAGTTAATGAATGAGTAACTAAGAAAATTAGTTATGAGACAGTTCAGGAACTTGAGTGCTGGCATGGATGAGGTCGTATCAGAAAGATGGCTTGAAGTCTTAAGTCCAGGACAGGAAATTATCTGTAAGTAATTTAGGCAAAATGATTGGGGAAGCAATGTGAGACAAGGGCTAGATGGACAGAGTCTGAGGAAGGAAGCAGGATGTGATGCAGTAAAGAGCCTTGACAGATAAGAAACCATTAAATTAGTTTGGCTAAGGCTCCAAAGTGGATTTCTTCTATATAAAATGAGACCCAATCAATAAGCTATTCACAAATTAAAATGTGCCTAAAACTTTGCCAAACTCAATGAAATTTACACATCTGAGATTTGTTTCAAGACTCTCACAATTGTTTAGGAAAGTATGGATATTATTCATTAACACTGTTGTTTTTGTTAGGTGCTGTCAAATTGGTTCTGACTCATAGCAAACCTATGTACAAAGAGTGAAACACTGTCCAGTTTTGTGTCATCTTCATGTTGTTGCCGTGTTTAAGCCCGTTTTTGTGGTCAATATGTCAATTCATCTTGTGAGGGTCTTCTTCTTTTTTGCTTCCATCCACTTTACAGGGCATGGTACCCTTCTCCAGGAACTGATGTCTTTTGACAACACGACCCAAATACAAAATGCAAAGTCTCACCATCCTCGCTTCCAGGGAGCATTCAGGCTGTAGTTCATCCAAGACAGATTTTTCTGTTCTTCTGGTAGGCCATGCTATATTCAATATTCATTGCCAACACCACAATTCAAATGCACCAATTCTTTTTTGGTCTTCCTTATTTATTGTCCAGCTTTTGTATTCATATGAAGTTATTAAAAGTACAATGGCTTGGGTCAAGTGCACTTTAGTCTTTGACTAGTTCTTTGCTCTTTAACACTGTGAAGAAGTCTTCTGCAGCAGATTTGCCCAATGTAACACATAGCTTGATTTTTTTGACAGCTGCTTGCATAGATGTTGATTGTGGACCCTGGTCCAGTTATGAAGATTTTTGTTTCCTTTATGTTGAGGTGTAATCCATACTGAAGGCTGTAGTCCTTGTTCTTCATCAATAAGTACTTCAAGTTCTCTTAGCTTTCAGCAAGTAAAGTTCTAGTTGTGTTATCTTGAGTATGTGAGGTTGTTGATGAGTCTTCTTCCACTCCTGACATCCTGTTCTACATGTCGTCTCTACCTTCTCAGATTATTTGCTCAGCGTACAGACTGAAGAACAAACTGAAGGACACAGCTCTGACACACACCTTTCCTGATTCTAAACCCTTGTTCTACTCAATTAAAAGCCTCTTGGTCTATGTACAGGTCCCCTATGAGCACAATTAAGTGTTATAGAATTCATATTCTTTACAATGTTATCAATAATGTGACATTATCCACATGGTTGAATGTCTTTACCTAGTCAATAAAACACAGATAAACATCTTTTGGGTATTCTCTGCTGTAAACCAGTATCTCTCTGACATAAGCAATGATACCCCTCGTTCACAACTTCTTCTGAATCTGACGTGAATTTCTGGCAGTTTCTTGTATTGCAGCAACTGTTTTTGAATTGTTGGGAAAATGTAAATTCAGAGACTGATGAGACCAAACCCATCAGAATTTGCCACGGTTAATGAGATTGAATATATTTACCTTTCATTCTGATGACCAGCATCAGTTTAATAAGGGAGGGAATAGCCACAGTTATTTTTTTAGATCACATTTTTATTGTGATGATTAATGTATTAAGAGGTGAGAAACTGAGTGTTATAGTGTAATTTTAGGTTCAAAATTCTTTTCTAAATATAAGGTGTGATTGAATAATATTTATTCATTGTTTTTGGAGTAATAAAATTTAAGTTTCCTTTCCTGTATGATTAACACAATTTTAAAAGGCAAATATAATATTAATATATTTAGATTTGCTTGTTAAATGAAGACTCTACCTTAAATTTTGGCTAAAATATCATTTCTTTTGACCATATTAAAGTTACTTGTACAATACTATATGAATTCTCGTTTTGCCATACATCATGTATTGCACACATTATAAACATTTAAAATAAAATTCCAGTTCTTTTAAGCTATTTTTTTCTTTCTTATGCATCAGTTTAAACCATTAAAATGACTTGAGTATAATACACAAAAAATTCTGTATCATGTGGAGTATAGAGCTCATTTTTTTTAAGAATGCAATTTAAATGAGATTGTTCTCAATGATAAAATTTTATCTAGTTTGGTTTAAGATAAGTGGGAAGAATAAAGTAAATTACCTCACTTCATATAAAGTGCCTACATGGAAAGGAAAGGAATAATTGGCTTTGAATTGGTCCACTCTTATACTACTAACTCCTCCATACCAAATCATGTCTGCTTTTGTACTGGTCTAGCTCTAGGACTGGATATATGGGAGATACTCAAACATTTATTAATTATACCTAATACCTATATATGACATAGTTAAGAAAACTTTTTATAAACTGTATTTAAAGTTTAATTATTTA
>NW_006921731.1:8176744-8183218 GCF_000298275.1 Orycteropus afer afer
TTAAGTGAATTTAAAATATTTATAAATTTATATATAATTATAACTTAATATTTATTATTGTTTTACTAAACTTGTATTATTTAACTATATACCCACATATAGTTAAAACAGAGTATATCACAGTGGTAAGGCTGAAGGAATCCAAAATGGAACATACACTTAAATAGCATTCAGGTTGAAAAAACAGCATTACCAGGACAGAAAAGTTCCTCTTCTGCCCATTTCCTACTACTATGCTCATCCTTTTCTACAAAGATAATTGTAAAAAGCAAGGTTAAATAAATGTTGCTGTTAGATGCTGTCAAATTAGCTCCATCTCATGATGATCTATGTACAACAGAATGAAACACTGCCTGGTCCTGTGCCATCTTCACAATCTTTGCTATGTTTGAGCTCATTGTTACAGGCACTATGTGAATCTATCACATTGAAGGTCTTCCCTTTTTTCGCTGACCCTCTACTTTATCAAGCATGATATCCTTCTCTGGGGACTAGTCCCTTCTAACCAAAGTAGGTGAGATAAAGTCTGACCATTCTTGCTTCTAAGGAGAATTCCAGCTGTACTTCTTTTATGACAGATTTGTTCCTTCTTCTTGCAGTGCATTGTATTTTCAATATTCTTCACCAAGACTGCAATTCAAAGGTATCAACTCTTCTTTGGTCTCCATTATTCATTGTCCAGCTTTTACATGCATATGAGGTGAATGAAAATACCATGGCTTGGGTTAAGCTCACCTTAGTCCTCAAAATAACGTCTTTGCTTCTGAACACTTTAAAGAGGTCTTTTGCAACAGATTTGCCCAGTTCAATATGCTGTCTTGACTACTTTCTTGACTACTGCTTCCATGGGTGTTGATTGTGAATCCAAGTAAAATGAAATCCTTGACAACTTCAATCTTTTCTCCATTTATTGTGATGATGTTTACTGGTCCTGTTGTGAGAATTTATGCTTATTTATGTTGGGTTGTGATCCATACTGAAGGATTTGAGTATGGATTATATTCAATCTCATTAACCATAGTGAATTCTGATGGGTTTGGTCTCATCAGTCTCTGAATTTACATTCTCCCAACAATTCAAAAATAGTTGCTGCAGTACAAGAAACTGCCAGAAACTCAAGCCAGATTCAGAAGAGGATGGGAGCGAGGGGTACCGTTGCCTTGAACTTCATCAGTAAATGCTTTAAGTCATCTTCACTCTCAGTAAGCAAGGTTGTGTCATCTGTATATCACAGGTTGTTGATGCATCTTCCTCCAATCCTGACGCCATATTCTTCTTCATATAGCCCAACTTCTGGGGGTTTTTTGCTCAGTATAGAGATTGAATAAGTATAGTGAAAGGATACAACTCTGATGCAAACCCTTCCTGACTTTAAACTATGCAGTATCCTCTTGTTCTGTTTGAACAACCACCTGTTGGTCCATGCACAGATTCCTCATTAGCACAATTAAGTGTTCTGAAATTTCTGTTCTTTGCAATAGAAAAACCAAAAACCAAATTCACTGTTGTTGAGTCGATCCCGACTCATAGCAACCCCTCCTTGGGTTTCAAGGTGTTATCTCTACAGAAGTAGATTGCCCAATCTTCCTTCTGAGAAGTGGCTGTTGGGTTTGAACCACCAGCCTTCTAGTTAGCAGTCAAATGCCTTAGGCACTATGCCACCAGAGCTCCCTATTCTTTGCAGTGTTAACTATAATTTGTTATGACCCACACAATCAAATGCCTTTGCATAGTTTATAATACACAGGTAGACATCTGTCTGGTATTCTCTGCTTTTAGCCAAGATCCATCTGACATCAATAATGATATCCCTCATTCCATGACCTCTCCTGAACCAAGATTGAATTTCCAGAAGTTCCCTGTCAGTATACTGCTGTAACCATTTTTTGAATTATCTTCAGCAAAATTTTACTTGTATGTGATATTAATGATATTGTTAGACAATATCTCCAGTCTGTTGGATCACCTTTTTTTGGAATGGGCACAAATATCAATCATCTTCAGTTGGCCAAGAAGCTGTCCTCCAAATTTCTTTAAAAAATGAGTAAGTGCCATCAGTGCTGCATCTATTTGTTTGAACTTCTCAACCGATATTCTGGTAATTCCTGGAGACTTTTTTTTTTTTTTTTTACCATTTTCTTCAGTGCAGATTGGGCTTCCTTTACTATCATTAGCTCTTGATCATAAGCTAACTCCTGAAATAGTTGAACATCAGCAAATTCTTTTTGGCACAGTGACTCTGTATTCCTTCCATCTTCTTTGGAGGCTTCCTACATCACTCAATACTTTGTCTATAGAATCTTTCAGTATTGCAACTTGAGGTTTGCATTTTTTCTTCAGCTCATTCAGTGAGAGAAATGTCAAGCATCTTCTTCTCTTTTGATTTTCTAACTCCAGGTCTTTACACATTTCATTGTAATACTTTACATTCTCTTCTTGAGCCACCCTTTAAACCCTTCTGTTCTGTTCTACTATACTTATGAATAGTCCTGAAACACTATGCACTACAGTGCCAGAAGATGAGCCCCTCAGGTTGGAGGGTACTCAAAATACAACTGGAGAAGAACTGCCTTCTCAGAGTAGAGCCGACCTTAATGATGTAGATAGAGTAAAACTTTTAGTTTCCCCATTTGCTGATGTGGCACACCTCAAGATGAGAAGAAATAGCTGCAAACATCCATTAATAATCAGAATATGGAATGTTTCCCCCTGCTGGTCCCAGGGATGGCTTATAAGTATTATTCATATTTTATGTGTTCCATTTCATTTTTGACAACTTCCAATTTTCCTGGATTTGTACTTCATACATTCCATGCTCTGATTATTAACTGAAGGGCTTATCTTCCAGCACTATATCAGACAGTGGCTATTCACAGGGTTTCCCAGTAAGATATCAGACAGTGTTTCACTGCTATTCATAAGGTTTTCACTGGCCAATTTTTTCAGAAGTGGATGGCCCTGTCCTTTTTCCCAGCATCCCTTAGTCTGCAAGTTCTGCTGAAACCTGTCCACCATGAGTGACCCTGCTAATATATTATTTGAAACACCAGTGGTATAGCCTCCAGCCTCACAGCAACACACAGGTCCCCTTAGTACAACGAACAGACAGAAGAGTGGTGAATTCACCCTAGGATTTTATAAATGATAATTGTCCCTAAACCCTTTACCCTACCAATCTGATATGCTACATTTTTTATCTATTATCCTTTTAGTATCATTTTAAATGTATGTGCTTCTAGTACTACGCCCATACTGTTTTACTTAATCAAGTTTAAAATATTTTAATATGTGTTTTGGAAAACCTTCACATCTTTCCTTTTTCATAACAGGTTTGACAATTTTTGCACAGTTGTTAATCTTAATTTAAATTTGTCACATTAAAAATTAATGACAATTTTATTATTGTCTGATAAAATTACAGATACAAATTAACTAAGAAAAACATTTCTTCCCAAAGTGAAATCCTCTGAATCATGCCTATTATCTCTTTACATATTCAAATCTTTTTCCATATACCTTAATAGAACTGTGTATTCTTCTTTACATAGGCCCTTTCCTTTTTTTGTAAGATTTATTTATAGAAATTGTGAATTTAGGGAGCTAATTTGAAAAAAACAAACAAACTCTTAATGTCTTTTCATTTTAAGATTAATTATTTTTATTATCTAAGAAATTCATAAATCAATATATAAACACCTCATTATTGAAGTTCTAATTCATTCTAATATTTTCAATGTACTATTTTTTTAAAAAAAACAATATTTTATTTTATTTTCAGTGAAAGTTTACACAGTAGATTGGGTTCCCATTCAACAATTTCTGCACAAATTGTTCAGTGACATTGGTTACATCTTCACAATGTGTGTACATTCTCATTATTTCCATTCTGATTGTTTCATTTCTAGTAACTGAGTTTCCCTATCCCTTTATATTTTCTTCCTTGTTTTAAAGTAACTGTTAATTATTTGGTCTCATATAGATGATTTGTTTTTCTAAATCTTATTTTATTCTTGTTGTTGAGAATATGCACAGCAAAATATACATATTTTGAACAGTTTATACACGTATATTGATTACGTTCTTCTTGTGTGTCCATTCTCACCCACATTTCTGAATGTCCCTTTCTCATGAATGTAAGGTCACTGCCCACTAAGGTTCCTATCTAATCTTTCTATGTGATGTTGTCCATTTGATTTCGTACAGAAAGTTCTCAAAAGAGCATAATGGTTGTCTTGAGTCTCTACTGCTGCTATAACATAATTATCACAGGCAGATAGCTTTAATAAACCATACTATCTTATAGCTTATCAGGCTAGAAGTCTGAGTTCAAAATGGACTCTAGAGGCTGGATGAAGGCCCCTTGACCTAGGGCTTCAGCTCTGCAACCTGTTTCAGGCCCACTAGAGCTAGAGACTTTTTCTGATTCATGCAATTCCTGAATGCTGAAGCTGATGAACCCAAGATCTTCAGAGAAGATGGAAAAATATCAAGATCAGTAGGCAACATGGTAGACTCAAGACCAAGAACAATCCCAAGATTGGTAGGCAACACAGCAGGCCAAGACTTGGCCAAATGCAAGGCCCAGATGTGCCCCAAACTGGAGACCTTTCTCAAAGCTTCTCCTTATATATAAGAAGCAAGCCACACCTTTAAAGCAACTATTTAGTCACTCAAAGCAGATTCCACCATGGAGATAATTGCAATCTCATCATAGGGAATAACTGCATTCAAAGCCCTGCCACTTAAAACCAAGGCCCAGCCAAGTTGACACAACCGTAACTATCACAATGCTCAAGGCAGATTTTTTACTAGTTAAGCAAAACTGTTGTTCAGTTTCAAGAAGACTTATTAACTGAATAAGTATTTTTAGAGAAAGAAAGCCTACTGCCCACTGTGAATAATACCACTAAAAAGTAGTATATTTTAGGAATTATACTCTCTCTATGTTATGCTTCATTATTTTCAGCCATGCAGTTGTACTAACATTTCATTAAAACTCTGAATGTTGAGATAATAAAACACAAACCTTTTCATATTTTTTAGTAATTTTCCCCTTTAAGCATCCAGTAAAAGAAAAAGCAATCTAAAACAAATGTGTGTGTGTGCATGCACACACATACCCATTCAAAAATGACTTCACTAGTTGAACGAAAAACATCTAAGAAGCATTAAAATTCAAAGTAAGAGTGGAGAGAGTTAAAGGGTGGAAATGAATTACATGTCTTCTGGCCCACATAGATTAAATCATTTCTCTGTGAATTTACAGTTGTGACACTTGACTTGGATTGAGTAACTGATATGAGTTTCTTGGGAAGCAAAATGTGAGGTAGAGAATGACATCAAATAGTTTTATTAAGGAGTGCTTTTGCAGTGAACATAGGTAAAAAAAGAAAGAAAGGAAGCCAGAATGGAAAAGAAAGAATTTGGGCTCCAAAGCAGTTGCAACAAAGACCTCAGCAAGTCCCATGGAGAGCTCTTAATTGCTATCCTGCCACTATAGGGTGTGTGCCCTTACTCTCCTGTATGGAGCTTCACTGCAGGCAGGCTCTCCCAGGAAAAGGGCATAGCTTTAGAGAAGTAGGGAGCTCTGGTGGCATAGTGCCCAAGCCAAATGCTAACCCACCAGCCACTCTTTGGGAGGAAGATGGGGCAGTCTACCTCCGTAGTGATACCACCTCAGAAAACCAAGGAGAGGTTGCTATGAGTCAAAATAGACTCCATAGCACTCAATTTTTTTTTTTTTTTTAAGAGAAGACAGCTATCATCAGCCAAGGGAAATTTATACAGAGAGCTAGCAACTGAGGGCTGTTTGCCAGCAACACTTGCAGTAGCTGTGGGGAATAAGTCCATTTGCCCAGAAAGAGGATCTGGACAGTTTATACACACTAATGTAACTTCTGTGGACTTGTGCAAAATCAAATATATACTGGAAGAATGAGTTGGACAGATTTCTGGAAGGTAGATTCTGTAAACCATAGACTAGGGATCTCACATTATTTGTAGCAAATTCCGAAATAAATTCTTAAGTGCACTATTCTTAAACATTCAGAATGTTGATGGCCCCTGAGGACCAGAATTACATGTTAATTTCATCTCTATTTTCTCTGAATCAGATAGCTTAAATTGTACTAAGAAGCTTAGGTTACAAGATATTGGATATATAAAGTGAAATGAACTTATTTTCTATTTGAATAGTAAGACAAAGTAACTATGGAGAAGAAAAGAAAAATCTAAGACCAGAGACAGCTATTATGTTAAGTAGTTCCCTGTTCCTTGATTGTATTGCATATGTGCATACATATATATGTGATAGTTGAAGATGTGTCAACTTGGCTGGACTCCATTTGTGAGTGGTGGTTCCTATGATGGATCACATAACTGAGTTCTAAGCGGCCGGTCTGCCTAAGGGGAGTTTCCCCAGGGGTGTGGCCTACCTGCAATGCTATCCCAGGGACAAGCTGGAAGAACGGCATT
>NW_006921731.1:8183488-8186591 GCF_000298275.1 Orycteropus afer afer
ATATATATATATATATATATATATATATATATATACTTTGCTGGTTTTTGTGTTTCTCTAGAGAATCCAATCCAACACATATATACATGCGTATACATGGATCTATGTGAAAATGTGTGTCTGTGTGTATCTCTCGGTATATATGCCAAGCATTTTATAAAAGTCTTTTGGTTCATCCCAGGTTGGCAAAATAGAGCCTGGATGATTCTTTAGATTGAGAGTGTAATGATTGGTTGAGTGTCAGGCTGATATTATCTGAAAGAAAATTCATGTGGCAGAGTTTTATCTTGTGTTCTACCTCACTGAACCATTTTAACAATGATTTGAATGATGAAATTGCCTGGTTCAAATATTCATTAAGGATATATATGCTTCAGAGACAATGTTAAACAATCTATACACACAATATCATCCAAGGACATAATTGACATAGTCATAAAATTTACAGATGATGCAAACCAGAGAGGAATAGCTAATGTGATGAATGATAATATGAAAATCCCAGAAGATATCAATCTCTTATCATCATAGTCAAGGAGCTCTGGTGGTGTAGTGGTTAAGACAGTTGGCTGAGAACCAAAAGGTCGGTGGTTCAAACCCACCAGCTTCTCTGTAGAAGATAAATGAGGCCATCTGCTTCCATAAAGATTTACAGCTTTGGAAACACAATGGGGGTCTCTGTGAGCCATAATCAACTCAATGGAAGTGAGTGACCATCATCCAAAACAAAACAAAACAAAAAATTCACTGCTGCAGAGTTGAATCTGACTCATAGGTACCTCTCCTTGGGTTTCCAAGGTGTATCTTTATGGAATTAGACTGCCCAATCTTCCTTCCAAGGAGTGTCTCGTGGGTTTGAAGCAGTGAAATGCCTTAGGCACTATGCCAACAGAGCTCCTGAGTGACCATCATAGTCTGTATTGAACAAAATACAGAGTAATGAATATAAGCCCCAGTAACTGTATTTTTTTTTAAAAAAAAGAACAATCACAAATGAAAGATAAGAATGATATAAATAAGAACACATAAATAAAATGCACTCAAGACTTTTAACTGGCCATGTAAAACAATTCAATAATATTGTATAAAACAGCTAAAATTATGTTAACCAGTTGCCCTTGAGTTAGCCCCAACTGACAACCCTATGTGTGTCAGAGTAGAACTGCACTTTATAGTGTTTTCCATGCCTGATTTTTTCAGAAGTAGATCACCAATGCTTTCTTCCAAAGAGCCTTTGGGTAGACTCAAACCTCTAACCTTTTTGATGGAAGGCACGTACTAAACTCTTTCAGGAATTCCAAAAGGGATTCACTCAGGAATTCCAAAATTATTTTAAATGTAACTAATTTGTCCATGGATAAGACTGGTACTCTGCATTAAGAGCATTCTCTGGGTAGAAAAGTCAAAGTGGTAAAGTATGCCATATACTTCAGGACCAAACTGTACCTGGTAGGTCCTGCTTTGAGCCAAAGAATTGCCTTTTTTGCTGAAGCCAGTTTGCACAGGTTTACTGTAGCTTCCAACTATTCATTTCCATACACAGTGCAAGAGAATGGTATGATTGATTCCATATGAGCCTAAAAGGCAGAATAAGAATTAATCACTAGCATTTCAAAAGAAACATTGGGATACAAGCTACTAAAGAAGTTTGTCTAAAATTTAAGTTATCAGATTCAGAAAATCCGGTGAAATAATTGGTACATTCTAGGTCATTCAGGTTGTTCAAGGAGATGTTAGAATAATATGAAATCAATTTAGGCATCAGATGGGAAAGTACACAGGAAAATCTCTGAGGTCCCATCCAAACTGAAGAACTCTGATTGCAATTAGCAATTGTCTTGGTTACTTCGTGTGGTTCTAACAGAAAAATACCACAGTTGGGTGGTCTTAACAAACAGGAGTTTATTTTCTTTTAATTTCAGAAACTAGAAGTCCAAGTTCAAAGTTCCAAGCTCTAGGGGCTGGATAAAAGCCCCTCAACCTTGGGCTTCAGTTCTGCCTCTTGCTCCTGACCCACTGGAGCTGCAGGCATCTCTTCACTCAGGCAGCTGCTGATTGTTGAGGCTGACAAACCCAAGGTCGACAAGTAATATGCCACAGTCCCAAAATTATCAAACCACATGGCAGTCCACTAATTCAAATCCATGAACAGTCCCAAGATCAGCAGACAACATGACAGGCTGCTGAACAATGACTTGATTTCATGAGGATTCAATCATGCCAAAAGCTCAGAGACCTTTCCCAATGCTGTCTTCTTTTATACTAGAAGCAGACCACATCCCTAAGCCAGTTACTCAGCTGCTCACAGTAGATTCCACCATGCAGTTGATTACCAGTCTCATCAATGGAGAATAAATATATCCAACTGCCTAGCCACTCAAAACCAGGCCCATCCAAGTTGATACATAACCTAAACTACAATAATTTTATAATCAAATAATAATTGTTGTTGCCATCGAGTTGTACCCGACTCATAGTGACCCCTCCTTGGGGTTTCGAGGCAGTATCACTATGGAAGTAGATTGCCCAACCTTCTTTCTGAGGAGTGGCTGGTGGGTTTGAACCTCCAGCCTTCTAGTAAGCAGTCAAGTGCCTTAGGCACAATGCTGCCAGAGCTCCCCAAATAATTATTAGGACATTAAATAAAGATCATTTCATATATGGTCAGTTGGATAGCTATTCTACAGTATGCCTGTAAAGTGACCCTCCAAAATAAAGTTAATACAAAAACTCAATATTACAAAAATGAAAAGTCATAGATTAAACAATTTCTGCTGTGCTAAGGATTAGCATAGCAGATATATATGAAATGGACTGGTTTTGGCCATTTTGAATCAAACAAACATATGATCTACTATGGTGGGAATGACAGTTTGAAAAGGAATGGCGTGGCATCATCCTCACAAAGCATGTTTCAAGATATGTCCTGAAGTACAATGCTGTCAGTGATAGGATAATATCCATACGCCTACAAGGAAGACCCATTCATATGACTGTTATTCAAATTTATGCCCCAACCACCAAGGCCACACATGAGGAAATTGAAGAATTTTATCAGCTTCTACAGTCTGAAATTGACCAAACATGCAATCAGGATGTGTTA
>NW_006921731.1:8188891-8194817 GCF_000298275.1 Orycteropus afer afer
AACAACAATCAAGACGTGTGTAAGGACAAACTTAATTTTTCACTGGGCAGAGTAGACTGTGGATCTATCTTCTTACTCTTTTCTTTACTTCAAGTATGCAGTTGTTATTGTTTCGATTTCAACTCTTGGTGGCCCCCTGCATGACAGAGTAGAACTGTGTGTCAAGGTGTTTTCAGTGGTTGATCTTTCAGAAGCAGATAACCAGGTCTTTTTTTCCCTGGCATCTGTGGGTAGATTTAAATCATCAGCCTTTCAATTAGCAGCTGAGAGTCTTAACTATTTAGACCACCCAGGTACCCCTTTCTTCAAGTACCTCTATAAAATGGACTTTGGCAGCTGTTTATTATAATGGCTAAAAGCGCACGCATTAGTTCTAGTTCTGAGAATCAAAGGCCTGGAATCAAATCGCAATTCCTCTACTAACATTGGTGGCCCTAATCTAGGAGCTGGTTCCTTCATCTGTAAAATAGGGACACAACAGCAGCATCCAGCTGCCGTGCAGTGGATTCTGACTCCTGAATATCCTAATGGTGTCAGAGTAGAACTGTGATTCCTTCGATTTTCCAAGTTTAATTTTTGTGAAGTAGATTACCAAGTTTTTCTTCCAAGATGTCTCTGGGTGGCTTCAAACTGCCCATCTTTCAGTTAGCAACTGAGTACATTAACCATTCGCACCTTTTTGCAGCATTGTTGTCAAATTAAATACTGGTAATGCATGTGCTAGGAGCTCTGGTAGCATAGTGCCTAAGGCACTTGACTGCTCACCAGAAGGCTGGCGGTTCAAACCCACCAGCACTCCTCGGAAGGAAGGTTGGGCAATCCTACTTCCATAGTGATACTGCCTCGGAAACCCAAGGAGGGGTCGCTATGAGTCAGGTTTGACTCGACGGCACATAACAACAACAACAACAATGCATGTGCTACATTGAGCACTGTGTCTACCACACAAAAACATTCAATAAGTGCAGGCATTTGGAGTTGTTGTTGTTGTTGTTATGTGCCGTCAAGTCAGCCCCAACTCAGAGCGACCCCTTCTTGGGTTTCTGAGGTAGTATCACTACGGAAGTAGGATTGCCCAACCTTCCTTCCGAGGAGTGGCTGGACAGAGTAGAATTGTCCCATAGGGATTTTCCAAGGCTATAAATTTTTACTGACATATCTTTGTCCCACCTTGTGGTTAGTAGGTTTGAACATCCAACCTTTTGGTTACCTGTTGAGTGCTTAACTACTGCATTACCAGGGCTCCTCCACAGTATGGTTGTTGCTGTTGTTGTTGTTATGTGCCGTCGAGTCAAACCCGACTCATAGAGACCCCTCCTTGGGTTTCCTAGGCAGTATCACTACGGAAGTAGGATTGCCCAACCTTTCTTCCGAGGAGTGGCCGGTGGATTTGAACCGCCAGCCGTCTGGTTAGCAGGCAAGTGTCTTAGCCACTATGCTACCAGAGCTCCCCCACAGTATGGTAGTGGACACCAAATCAGGTTATACATATGAAAAAACATTTTGGAATTTCCAGAGTGAAATTTACATGGACAGTGTGATTAATCTAGCGATTATTAATTAATTATTTAATGTCTGTTGTGTAATGAACTGTGTCCATCAAAACTGCATTGTAAATTCTCAACCTATGAGAACTCTGGTAGCATATTACCTAAGGCACTTGACTGCTCACCAGAAGGCTGGCGGTTCAAACCCACCAGCCACTCCTCGGAAGTAAGATTGGGCAATCCTACTTCCGTAGTGATACTGCCTCGGAAACCCAAGGAGGGGTCACTATGAGTCAGGGCCGACTGGATGGCAAATAACAACAACAACATACTTGAGGATATAATCCCATTTGGAAATATACACTTCTTTGTTATGTTAATGAGACTATCAGCATAGAGTATGTTTTAAGTCAATCACCTTTGAGATATAGAAAGAGCAGATTAGGCACAGAGAAAGATGCATAAACAGAGAGAAGACACGTGCCACATGAAGATTGCCAAGGACCCCAGGAACAGAAGCTGAAAAGAGATGAGGACTTTGCCCTAGAGTCAACAGAGAGAGAGAGCCTTGTCCTTAAACTATTAGGTGCTGTTGAGTCATTTCTGACTCATAGTGACCCTATGTACAACAGAACGAAACACTGCCTAAGCCTGTGCCATCCTCAAAATCCCCTAAAACTAGCACCCTAAGTTTGGACTTCTAGACTCCTAAACTGTGAAAAAATTAATTTTTGTTAGTTAAAGCCATCCACTTGGGGTATTTCTGTCATAGCAGCACCAAAAAACTAAGGCAGATTTGGTACTGGGAATGGGTGCTACTCCAAAGATATTTAATATTGGAAGTGGATTTGAAATTGGCAAATGAGTAGAAGTTAGAGGATACATATTTTTAAATTAAATTAATTTTTTTTTTTTTGGTGAAAACATACATATCTAAACATGCTCCTATTCAGTAATTTCTACACATATTGTTCAGTGACATTGGATACATCTTTCATGTTGTGTTTGTTTTCTTTATTTCTGCTATATTTGTTTCACTCCCATTAATATAGACTCACTGCCACCTAAACTTTGTATCTATCCTTTAGAGTTACTATTGTCCCTTTGTTCTTATATCCCCACTGCCACTGTCACTCCATTCCAACCTATAGCAGCACTATAGCATAAAGTAGAACTGCTTCATAGGATTTTTTTACAGAAGACTGACTCATGTTTCTCCCGAGGAGCAGATGGTGGGCTTGAACTGCTGACTTTTTGGTTGGCAGCTGAAGGCCTTAAGCCTTAGTAGTTGCTGAAGGCCTTAGCAACTACACCAACAGAGCTCCTTAGTCTCATACAGATTATTAAAAAATAATAATAATAACAAAAAAACAAAAAAAACCCTTAAGGATGACATTCTTTACTTCTTGAATGAAACTGTTTGTATGTATTAATGATGACTTCTAGTGATAGTTTCATTTCAACATTTGAGCCTATCCTAGGACAATGATCTCAGGGCTTCCTCCAGCTTTGCTGGCCCCACGTACACATACACACATACGGATATGTACATGTTTACCTGATAACATTGTGAGTGATTTGAATTGTTTTATTTGTATTTTTCAAAAATTTTATGAAAAGAATAGCAAACATTATATAAAGGTCTATTCATGAAGAGTAGAAAGACATAAAAATTTAGATAAGAAAAACTATCAAGTTTTTGAAAATCCAAATAGATTGGTTAAAACAAGAAAAAGAAAATATTGGCATCACATGGGATCTTGTTTCACATTTGCTTAGAGGAAATGATATATATGCCATATTGAAGAAAACTCAGATTTTTGTAAAAAAACAATAACTAACATTTATTGAATACTCCACATGAGGCAGACACAGTCACAAACAGAGTCACATACAATCCTTTCAATAACTCTATCATTAAGACACTATTAGTATTTCTATTTCACAGGTAAAGAATCTAAGAGCAGTTAATTAACTTGAGGAAAGTAACCCTAACTCCTCTCACCTGCAAACCTAAGATTCACATGCAGATCTATCAACATCAGTCTCTAGCAGCCTTGACTTACCATTTCCTTGTTACTAACCACTAGAAAAATTACATATACAAAAATATACCTTTAGGGAAAAAAAAAAAAAAAAAGACTTTTGAGGAAGGAAAGATGTCAAAAAACAAAAAGAGTGCTCACCATTATATGCCTTCTGAAATTTATGGTGCATAAGCAAGCTTATGACAGACTATCTGGAAGACAAGGGAAATAGCAAAATCCTTGAGACAAAGCCGATGAGCTATATGAGGATTTGGGAAACGCCATGTATTGGAAAACATTCCTGCTGCTGAACTCAAACTATAAAGCCTTTACAGAGATTTGCTTTATGACAGTCAGTAAAAGAATGGCTCCATGTGGCAAATAAAGCAGTGGTTAAAATAACAAATCACACTTTCTTGTTGTACTCAGGAAATATGCCAAGTGTAAAGAAGTAGTCAGAAAAGTACATGGATTATAGAAGAAAGTAAAGACAGCAGCAGAGGATTGTGAGCAGTAAGTAATCTGAGAAATAAGACACTAGTAACAGCTACTAGAAGGTTCTTGGGTGGCACAAATGATTTGGGCTGGACTACTAACAAAGGTTGGTAGTTCAAACTCACATAGTGGCACTGTGAAAGAAAAACTTGGAAATATGTTTCTGTAAATATTACAGCTAAAAAAAAAAAAAAAAAAAACAACCTATGGATCAGTTGTACTCCATAACTCATGGGATCTCCAAGAGTCAGAATTGACTTGATGACAACAGTATTTTTAGTTTTAATATTGCAAGATTAAGTATTTCAGCAACCAAATAACTCCTTAAAAGAAGGCAAGGTGAAATAGAGCAAGTAGGTAAAAACTAAAGAAGGAGGAAGCTAGCAAAATAAATTATGATTATTAGTTATGTCTCTGATTCAAAGGTTTAAAATATAGACATATATTTAAAATACTTCCAAAAAACTTATCTTATGCATAGTGATCTTGTAAAATAGGTCTCTCTAATGAAGTGTTTGCAGAAAAAAAATGTGTTACGGAGCAAAGGTATTGTGAAAAACTCAGTTCTCATTACAATATAGGAGGTGAAACTGTCACAGCTTGAATGACAATTGGTCTAAATAACAGATGTATCCTTTAACACTGGATAAGTAATTTTGCATATTATTTTCTATTGAAAGAACTCTATGTTCTCCTGTAGGAAACAATTTCTGTCTTTCATAAAACCAAATGTCTGCTGCCTATTGGTTCCTTCAATTTATCTCTTTGGGACAGTTAGCTTAGTTATTAAGAGTGCTATTAACAGTGACATCGTTCCAAAGATAAGGAGGACAAAGGAACAATTTCCACTGTGTCTACTCTGAAAAGATAATCTATAAATGAATTTGAATTACTGAAATGCTCAAGTCTAATGTTCAGTTGAAATAAAACATAACTCATGGAATGGTTGGTCAGAAATGGAAGAAAAAAAAAGTAAATGAGCTAAATTGATGATGGTACTAGATTAGATAAATCCCATATTATGGAAAGAGATGAATCAGAAAGATGAGACAGAGCAGGTATAGGGGAGAACTGTTAGACAGAGGGCAAGACCTAGCAATGATGAAACAGGGAAAAAGGTAATCCAATATAATTCCAGAATGAGTATTAGAAGCCTAATCATGAAAGAAAAGGAGTTGTTGTGGGTTGTGGAGTGTTGTGGGTTGAATTTTGTTCTCCTAAAAGATTTCTTCAAGTCTTAACCCTCAGTATTTGAAGATGAGGTCATACTGGATTAGAACGAGCTTTTAGTCCAACGACTTCAATCTTTACAGAAGAAAAGAGAATGAGATTTGGATATAGACACAAAGAGAAGAGAGACATGGAATGAGGAGGGCAGAGATTGTAATGATGCAGACACAAGCCAATAAACATCAAAGAATTGTCAGGAGCCACCATCAGTTTGGAAGAAGCAAGGGGTGACTTCCCTAGAACCTTTGAAGAGAGTGCAGTCTTGTCTACATCTTAATGTGAGGCTTTTGGCCTTCAGAACTTTGGAATCATCAATTTCTGTTTTAAGTTACCTAGTTTGTGGTTCTTAGTTATGGCAGCCCTAGGAAGTAAACACAGAGGGAGAGGGAGAGAGAGGTGGAGGGAGGCAGACTCATGGTATAAGCAAAATACAAGTTCATCCTTTCCAGTCAACAATTAATCTGTCTCTCCCAGAAAGGAATTTATAAATCATCTCTCTGTCCCTTTGACCAGCAGTGCCCAGGTTTTTTTTAAACATTTTGTCTTTCAAACTTACCAATATAACAATATTTGAATATATATCTACCTTCTGTGTATATTTATTTATGTATAGAATAGAGAAATAAACTAATATATTAACATCTTTTATATATGTTAAACAATAGTAATAATAGATTAAATGAAAGC
>NW_006921731.1:8194957-8195685 GCF_000298275.1 Orycteropus afer afer
CCTTTAACTCATCGCCATAATATTTTTAAAAGGTCTGATTCAGATTCAGTGTATCCCAGCCAGTACTGGGTCCTCATAATGGACAGACAGGCAGAACGTTATCTCACAGAGATACATGGGACCAAAGTTTGAAAAAAGAGCTGTTTATTTATTTCAGTAAATCATGGAACATTTTGACCTCCACCATTAATTAATATAAGGTTTATATTAGAAATAAGCTACTAAAATCCACCTCTTGTTGTCTATCAATTGCATGTTTAAAACAGTCAGAAGTATATTTTTACAGTTTAACCAAAGTTATCAAATCCATTGAAACCATTAATTTAAAGGATATTGAAACAGCTTAGAAAATTCTATTGCTGATAATAAATGTCCAGATATGAGAGGTTTTACAGGTATACATGTAATTTGTTTTCAAAACAAATTTACATAATAAAAATTACCAAATTTTGCTTTTTTAATACTTTTCTCCAGTTCATGATTTTTCTGCTAATGGTACTAAATTTTCTTTCACTCACTTTTAAAATATAGATTTTACCTTGAAGAGTCAAATTAAGTGGGACAACAATATAATAAAGACTGCTTCCTGTACAGCAGAAATGAATAAACCTTTAAAAAATGTGCTTCTAGGGACAAGATGGCAGACTAGGCAGAAGGATTGCACAGACCCTCTTCAACAAAGAAAAGGGAAACCAATTAACAGAGACACAGAAGATAATCTTGGACCC
>NW_006921731.1:8200205-8202850 GCF_000298275.1 Orycteropus afer afer
AAAAAAAAAAAAAAAAAATGTGCTTCTAGAATCACATCAAACAGGACTAATGTTATCCAATCACAATATAAAACATATCTCATCCACTTTCTGATCAGTAAATATCTTTGTTAGGGCAAATATCAAACCCATTTATTCTTTTATTGTAGCATCAGCAATGGTATATATATATATACATATATATATACATACATACATACATATATTATACAACTCATTGCCATGGGGTCGACTGACTCATGGTGACTCTATACGTAACAGAGTATATCTATGCTGCATAAGGCTTTCTATGACTGATTTTTCAGAAGTAGATCACCAAGCCTTTCTTCTGAGATGCCTCTGGGTGTACTTGAACCATCAGCCTTTTTGTTAGCAGCTGAGCACGTTAATCATTTTGCATTCCCCAGAGACATAAACACACACAAATATATGTATTTGTTGTGAGTGTGTGTGTGTGTGTGTGTGTGTGTATATATATATATACATATATATATACACACCATGCTCACTGCCATTGAGTCTATTCAGACTCATAGTTAACCCCATTGGGTTTCCAAGGCTGTAAATCTTTAGAGAAGTAGAGAAATAGATTGCAGATTGCCCCATCTCCCTTCTGCAGAGCAGCTGGTGGATTTGAACAACTGATCTTCTGGTGAGCAACCAAATGTCTTACCCACTACAACACCAGAGCTCCTTTACATATATATATATTTATTTATTTATTTATTTATATTTATATATATTTATATACACACATTTTATGGACACACACACACATATAATCAACTCACCAATCACAGAAGTGCTTGGCATCTTGTATATCATATTTTATGCAGTTATCATAGCATCCTTATAAGGACTCAAACCAAAACCCAACCCACTTGCATCAACTCAATTCTAATGGATAGTGACCCCATAGGATTGAGCAGAACTGCCCCATAGTGTTTACTAGGCTGTAAATCTTTCTTTCTCTATGGAGCAGCTGCTGGGATGGAACTGCTGGCTTTTTGGTTAACAACTGAATTTCTTAACAACTGTGCCACCAGAGCTCTTTCATTAAAAGGTCTAGGTACTCTTATTATTACCATTCTATGGATGGAAAAACTAAAGTAGTATGAGATGCTAAATAAGTTAAGTAATGTGGATTAAATAAATAGCTACAGGTCATACCAATAGGGTTGGATGTCGCAATCAGAAGTGTGTTATGCCAAAGCCAATGTTCTTATACTATACCATTCTGGATTTTAAGTTTTCATAGGTTTAGAGATATGAAGATATAGTACTCAAATGACACTGTGATCCCTATTAAAAGTAAGTGTCTTAAATGGGGTAAAAGTGTGGGATGTAGAGGGATTAAGAGGGGTAAGTGAGTGATGATAAAAGCCTATTGCACTCAATCAGATGTGTGATCCCTTTATGTAAATGGCAAGAGAGGACATCATTACATAACAAATGTGAGGACAAGAAGGGCAGAGTGTCATCCTGCTATAGTGTGGCACTGCTTCGATACTTTTTTGATGTATGTCAAAGCTTTTTGAGCTGGAGCAAGATAATTATGCAAACAAAAAGGTTATGTGCAGCCAAATTACATTTCCTTTTTCCTTTAGTAATTTCATGTCTTGATTCAGTAACTACTGGCATGCTCTTTGGACATTTATTATACACGTGCAAGGAAAATGTTTTCAGCATCTAGTCACAAAACAGCATTTTACGTCCCAGTTCTATCTGTTTGGTTCTTTATAATATTTGACCATGAACAGTAAGTATGTTTAGGAGAAAGTAAGGGAATTTTTGTTTAAGAAAAAAGAAGGGACAATTTTTCTAATGTAAGGTCATTAATACTGGTTTCCAGAAAAGCAGATGAGAAAATGAGAAATTTTGCTACAGAGTTTGGTATGTCTCAGGCCCAATTTCCAATGAGAAAGTACGGGAAACAGAAAACACCATAGGTTGCTAAAGAACATTAGCGTCCAGGGCATAATGTGGGGCAGAAAAAATAAGAAATAAAGATAGGAAACTAACAGGATAAAGAAGCCCAGTGGAGGAGTACTAAAACTAAAGGGTCAAGTAATTGACAAAGCCAGGACTGTGACAGGAAGAAAACAAAGCCTTCTTATTGATATTTATCTTCTTTCTATATCTTATAGAAAGCTGAGAATCATGGCTGAGAAACTGAGGACAAAGATCAAGAACATAAGTTAAGAACAATCAGGTAAAACCAATGTAAATAATTTTGTACTTGTGATGAAAGTTCTTTGTTCACTTTAAGGCAGTTTTATATGAGGTCTAGAGTGAGCCTTTGTCCCTGGGCTTTTGCTAGCAAAGAGAAGAAAAGTAGAAAACACCTTATCAGACCTTTGCTTTCTACTCCCTTTTCCTTCATTCTCAAACTAAAATATTTGACTAAAGACAGAAAATGAAATACCGCATAATGTGGATGAACTTGGAGGACATTATGCTGAGTGAAATAAGTCAATCACAAAAGGACAAAAATTATATTGGTCCGTTATTGTAATAGTCAAGGAAACACTTATGTATGGAAGGTCATTTTCTTTGTTGGTTAGCAGGGCTGGGAGGGAAGGGGAGGGAATACCGTTAGATAGATAGAGATAAGTTTTGATTTGGGTGAAGAAAAGGGCAATGTA
>NW_006921731.1:8203783-8212163 GCF_000298275.1 Orycteropus afer afer
ATACTAGTTGAGCATTTATCTGAGGTAGATACACTCCTTGGAGAGAACAAGCAAGAGAGAAAGAAGGGCTGCTCAGGCACAGGGAGACAGCTCAGGGGGTAGGAGTGCATGGAGGGATGGTCACAGGGAAGCGGTACCTATCAGGAGGAAGTGGGTGAGGAGATGTTGCATTGTGCTAAATTGTGGTCAATGTCATGAGACAAAGTGTATGGGATCTTCTGTATGGAAAGTGTATTTGCTCTGTAAATTTTCACCAAAATCACAATTAAAAAAAAAAAAAAGACAGAAAATAGGTTTAAATGAAAGGATCATAAAATATAACTCTATGTTTATAATTGTGTAATAAAATTAATTCTGACCTCAATTGAATATCTACCATGTGCTTGGAACAGTCTTCAGCAGATTAAAGTATTGTTTAATGTAATTTCAAATAACCTTAATTTTGAGGGTATATAGCAACAAGGCTGAGAATGAGTTGATGATTTTTTAAAGTGAATTCTATGTGTACATGGGACCTTTCTCTTTAATTTTTTTTTTCCTTTTTATTTTTTTAATTGTGATTTGGATGAAAGTTTACAGAACAAATTCATTGTCCATACAGCAGTTCTTACTTATTTTGTTTCATGATGCTGATTGCAATCCCCATAATATAACAAGTCTTTTCTCATTTTCTTCCTGTGGTTACCTTTTCCCTATGTCCTTCTTTCCTATGCATTCCTGACCTCTGAGGCGATCTCCCTCTGAAAATACTGACCTTCTGAACTCCCATGGTTGATTGTCCTAAGGAGTGTACCTACCTGGTGTAATTGTTCACGTTATATACCTGTCTATTGTTTGGCTGGAAGCTACAGGAGTGAGTTCAATTTCAGGCCTAAAGGGTAACTAAGGACCATAGTCTCAGGGGCTTTGACAATCTCTATCAGACCAATAACCCTGGTCTATTTTAAGATTTTGAGTTTTGTTCAACAGTTTTCCTCCCACTCTACCCAAGATCTCCTGCACTGATCCCTTTCTGAGTGGTTTACAGTGGTAGCCAGGCGACATCTAGTTCTTCTGGTCTCATGGTCATGTAGACTGAGGTTCACATGGTTCACTGCATGGACTAATTGTTTGCATGCATCTTTGTTTTTCTTCATCCTTTTTTGCTCCAGAGAAGGAGAGACTAATTGTTGCATCCAGATGGAGACTTGCAAGCTTTTAAGACCCCAGTCATTATTCACCAAAGAAGGATGTAGAACAATCTATTTATGTAGTATGTTGCACTGATTTTGTATATATTTAAAAGTTTAAAAGAGTTAGAAAAAAATAATATTGGCAGGCATTCAAACAAGTTGATACTGCATGATTTAAAACTAGGAAAGGTGTGCACCAAGGTACTATCCTTTCACCATATTCTATCTCTATGCTGAACAAATAATCCAAGAAACTGGACTATATGAAGAAGAATATGACATCAGGATCAGAAGAAGATCATTTGCAACCTGGGCTATGTAGATGAAACAAGCTTACTTGCTGAAAGTGAAAACTACTTGAAGAACTTACTGACAAAGATCAATGACTAGTTTTCAGTAAAGATTACACCTCAACATTTAAAAAAAAAAAAAAATTAGAAGACAATAGGAGACAAAACCTCTGCAACTATCATTCCTCAGATAAAAATTTCTGTATGCCTAAAGAGTAATGCCAAATAGACATATATAACTTTTTTCCTGTTCTGAATTATCAAGAGAGGAGAAAAATGTATGCATCAGTTCTTTAAAAAAAATAGGAACTATAAAATGATAGTGGTAGTAATAGTATCATCAGAACCTGTCTAATTTTAGGAGGGATAATGAACAGGGTCAGCCCAAAGCTGATTCTCATGAGGTGCATGCCAATCACACCTCCACCACTGAATCTTTTTACTAATTCTGACACCAGTCATCCCTCCCATGGCACTCTCTACTTCTCTTCTGGGTTTGATAATCCACTGCCGTGGCCCCAAAGAACTCACAGTCCACACTTAGAGTTAAATGATTTATTAATTAAGTAACAGGATAAAACTGGGTATCAAGATCAACGGGCTCAACTCAGGATCGGGATCAAGAAGCATACAGACAAGGTCTTCTCTCTTCAGTGCAAGACAGCTCTCTAAGCTCCTCATGACTATGAAGGCTATCTCTCACCCCATAAGGACAGGATCATCCCAGCTCCCTGTAGCTCCTCTTGACTTTGCTGTCTGGGACCACCATTTCTGCCACAGGGCTCCTTCTGTTCCTGTTGCTTCTGGCTCTGCTGCTAAGCCCCTTGCAGGCCTCTCACTGTCATCACTGTTACGATCCTTGACTGTATGTTACAATTCCTTTAGGAGATTCCTTGCCTTCTCCCTCTCCGCTTCTTCTCTCTTCCTTTTTCCTTCTGCTTCAGTCTGCTCCCTGTCTGAAAATCCTCTGTGGGTTTGACTGCATATATACACAAACTCCTCATCAATGTCATGGCCTGGTCCTCCCAGCAGGACCATAAACTGACCAATCACCTCTCAGTAGGCCACGATTTATTTGCATAGTAGGCTAATCACAGAGCAAGATTTAGCCCAAGACCTGATAAAAATCATCAAACATCAAGTTGTTTAATGCTTAATCAAGAAATGTCAATCAACCAGGAAAAAAGTAGCAAACCTTCTGTGATAGAAAACTAGGAAAAAAAATAAATAACTCCTCAGAAATTAGGAGGAAAATTTCTCAAACTCTTTTTCTTATTAAAAAAAAAACAAAAAACAGGCATCTGAGGAAGGACTTTTTTCATTACATTTTACTGTAGGCAGCTTTTCCTTCCCTTACAAAAATTATCATTATTAAACTTGGGAAAAAAAGACAAACAATTTATTGAAAAAGAATTCATAAAGGAAATAAGCACTATATTTAGGCTATGGGAAAACCATCAAAAAAAATAAAAAGGGCAAAAATTATGAAACATGAAGTGAAGTTCTAGAATTCTCTAGTTACACTGAAACTGAAAGTGTAAAACATAGCAATATGTTTTCAGTTTGGAGGAAAAAAATGTTAAAGACCACAAAAAGTGTACCAAAAAAAAAAAAAAAAACCAGAACAAACTCACAGCTGTGGAGTAGATTCCAACTCATAGTGACCTCTCCTTGGGTTTCCAAGGAGGTATCTCCATGGAATTAGATCACTCACTCTTCCTTCTAAGGAGTGGCTGGTGGGTTTGAACTGCCAGGCTTCTGGTTAGTGGTCAAATGTCTTAGGCATATTCCACTGTCATCAAGTTGACTCTAACTTACAGTGACCTTTTAGGACAGAATAGTACTTCCCCATAGGGTTTCCAAGTTGTAAATATTTTTTTTTTATTTCCTCCAACTTTTTTTGTTGTTGTGCTTTAGATGCAACTTTACAGAGCAGAGTTTGTTTTACATTCAATATTTGGGGCACATTTAGTTTCACTCAATGGCACATAACAACAATAACAACAACCCCAATTACCATCCCCAATTACCCCAGCTACCATCCCCAACCCTAATCCACTCTCTTCCCCTCCCTACCCAGTAACGTCCTCCCCCCCATGTCCTGCATTTCCTCCATGCAAATGTTGCCCGTCTGGTGCCTTATGGTCAATTGTGCCAAGGGATGCATCTCCATAGAGTATGTGGTTGTGTCACTCTAGGTTGAGTGGTCTGCATGCATATCTTGTTTACTATTGGGCTGAGAGCCAGCCCCTGGGAGTGAGTTTTATTCCAGGCCCAAAATGTATCCCACGGCCAAAGTATTAGGGGTCCCAGAAGACTCCATCTGACCAGTAATTATAGTCATTATTGTGTTTTTGGATTTTGTTCCACATTTTTCCTCCCACTCTACCCAGGATCTGCAGTTTTGATGCTTTCCCGAGTGGTTGACATTGGTAGCCAGGCCAAGAACTATCTAGTTCTTCTGTTCTTGCAGTCCATCGTGTCCTAGGGCTGATTGCTTCCAAATGCCCTTGGTTTTTTTCACTCTTCTTTGCTTCTGATGATAGGAGACCATTAGCTGCATTTTAGATGGTCGCTTGAAAGCTTGTAAGATGCCAGGATACTCACCAATATAGGTTGTGGAACAAGATTTTTATGTATTTTATTGATTTTATTGTGCCAATTGAGTCTGATGTCCCTCAGTACTATGGTCCTGAGTCGGTAGATCTGTTGGATAGTCTATGTCTGTCTTCTGTTGTTTCCGTAAGGACTGCAGGTATTTTGTATCACTGGTATTTGTGCAAGATTAGCTTCCACTGAATCTATCCTTGGTCTAGAGTATAAGCCTGCTCACTGACTTCATCTGATCTTCTCAGATGTTTATGTTTTTATCTGTAGCCTAGTGTTTGGTGTTAATGGTAATGTAGTATTCTGTATACACTGGTATTAGACTCTGTCATTTATATCTTATGAGAACAATTTGGTGTCCTGTCTTTTCCTAATGTTATCATGATGGTCACAGACTCTTTCTATACCATCCCTCCCCTCATCCACATCAGTATGTATCCCCCAACTAGCCCAAAATTAATCCCTCTCCTTCCCTCCTCAACCCAGTAACCTAAAAAGTGAGTTCCCTTTCTCAAGCAAACCCTTCTTTATCTTTTTACAGTAATGGGCTCATACAGTATTTGTCCTTCTGTGATTGACTTATTTCACTCAGTGGCTCATCCACATTGTGCGATGATTCACGTATGCTTCATTGTTCTTTAATGTAGATAGTAGTCCATTGTGTGAATGTACCAAAATTTGGTTATCCATTCATTCATTGATGGGCATTTAGGTTGTTTCCATATCTTTGCTATAGTGAATTGTGCTATTATGAACATAGGTGTGCATATGTCTGTTCATGCCCTGCCTCTCACCTCTTTAGGATATATTTCTAGAAGTGGGATTGCTGGGTCAAATGGTATTTCTATTTTGAGTGTTTTAAGGAAACACTATACCATATGTCAAATGGTTGTACCATTTTACAATCCCACCAGCAGTGCACTAGAGTTCCAATCCCTCTGCAACTTTGCCAGCATTTGTTATTTTCTGTCCCTTGAACTTTGCTATTATTGCTGGGATGAGATAATATCTCATCATTGTTTTGATTTGCATCTCTCTAATGACTGAAGATTATGAGTAATTCCTCATGAGTTTGTTGGCCACCAGCATATGGTCTTTAGTGAAGTGTCTGTTTAAGTCTTTTGCCCATTTTTGAATTGGGTTGTTTGTCTTTTTGGTGTTGAGATGTTGAAGTTTTCTATAGATTTTGAGATATATCCTTTGTCAGATATGCTATAGGCAAATATTTTCTCCCAATCTGTAGTTTCTCTTTTTACCATTTTGACGAAGTCTTTTGATGCACGTAAGAATTTAATTTTTAAAAGATAGTCATCTAGCTTCTCTTCTACCTCCTGTGCATTCTGGGTTATGTTTGATAGTCTATTTATGCCATAAATTAGGGTACCTAAATTTGCTCCTATTTTATCTTTGATAAATTTTATAGTTTTGGGTTTTACATTTAAGTCTGATCCAAATTGAGTTAGTTTGTTATGTGTGGGGTGAAGTATGGGTCTTGTTTCATTTTTCTGCAAATGGATCTCCAGTTTTGCCAGCTGTTGTTGTTGCACCATTTGTTAAAGAGGCTATCTCTTCCCCATTTAGTGGGTTTTGGACCTTTGTCAAAGATCAACTGTCCTTAGATGGATGGGTCTCTTTCTGGACTTTAGTTTCTGTTCCATTGGTCTATCTGTCTACTACTGTACTGATACCATGCTGTTTTGACTACTGTGGCTGTATGTTGTTGTTGTTTGGTTGTTATGTGCCATCAAGTCGGAATCAACTCATAGGGACACCTCCTTGGATTTCCGAGGCAGTATCACTATGGAAGTAGATTGTCCCATCTTTCTTCCGAGGAGTGGCTGGTGGGTTTGAACCACCAGCCTTCTGGTTAGCAGTCAAGTGCCTTTAGTCACTCTGCTATCAGAGCTCCTAGTAGGTTTTAAAATCTGGGAGTATGAGACGTCCACCTTTGTTCTTCTTCTTCAGTAGTGCTCTGCTTATCTGAGGTCTCTTTCCTTTCCATATGAAGTTAGTAATTGGTTTTTACATGTCCTTAAAAATTGTTGTTGGTATCTAGATCAGGATTACATTAAATGTGTAGATTGCTTTATGTAGTAATGACATTTTCACAATATTCAGTCTACCTATCCATGAACAAGGCAGGTTCTTCTGTTTATGTAAAGCACTTGTTGTCTCCTGTAGTAGTATTTTATAGTTTTCTTTGTATAGGTCTTTTGTGTCTCTGGTAAGAATTATTCCTAGATATTTTATCTTTTTAGTAGCTATTGTAAATGATATTACTTCCCTTATTTCTTTTTCAGAGGTCTCTTTGTTGGTGTAGAGGAATCCAACTGATTTTTGTATGTTGACCTTGTATCCTGCCACTTTGCTTGTCCTCAAGTAGAGATAGTTTTCTCCCTTTTTGCCAGTTTGTGTGCCTTTTATTTCTCTTTCTTGCCTTATTCCCCTGGCTAAGACTTCAATACAATATTAAATAGAAGTAGTGATAGAGGGCATCCCTGTCTGGTTCCCATTCATGATGGGAATGCCTTGAGTCTTTCTCCATTAATAATGATGTTGGCCACTGGCTTTGCATATATGCCTTTTACTATGTTGAGGAATTTCCCTTTTATCCCTACTTTGCTGAGAATTCTGAACATGAAAGGGTGTTGGATTTTATCAAATGCCTTTCCTGTGTCGATTGATATAATCATATAGTTCTTTTGTTTTGTTTCTGTGGTGGATTGCATTGATTATGTTTCTGATGTTATATCCTTCCCTACATACCTGGTATGAATCCCTCTTTGTCAGGATGTATTATTTTTTTGATATGGTGTTGGATTCTGTTTTCTAGGATTTTGTTGACAATTTTTGCATCTATGTTCATGAGGGATATTGGTCTGTAGTTTTCATTTTTAGTGGTGTCTTTCCCTGGTTTTGGTATTAGTGTTATGCTTGCTTCATAAAATTAGTTTGGGAGTGTTCCAACTTTTTCTATGTTCTGGAATAGATTGAGTAGTATAGATGTCAACTCTTCCCTGAATATTTGGTAAAATTCTTCAGTGAAGCCATCAGGGCCAGGACTACCTTGTGGGAAGAGTTTTTGTTTTGTTTTGTTTTGTTTTTAAATGATCTGTTCAATTTCTTCTTCTGTTCAATTTCTTCTTTTGTTACGGGTTTGTACAAGTATTCTATCTCTGAGTGGGATAGTTTAGGTAGGTCTTGTGATTCCAAAAACTTCACCATCTCTTCTAGTTTCTCAAATCTGTTGGTTTACAGCTGTGGTAGTTATGTTTGTGTGTCAACTTGGCAGGGCCTGGATGAGTGGCTGGGCAGCTGGTTGTAGTTATTCCCCATGATGAGACTGGCAATTGACTCCATGGTGGGATCTACCACAAGCAGCTGAGTAGCTGCCTTTAGGATGTGGTCTGCTTCTTGTATATAAGGAGAAGGCTTGGGAATGGTCTCTAGCTTATAGCACACTTGAACCCTGCACGTAGCTGTGTTGATGTTCAGCAGCCTGCCATGCTCTGCCGACCTGGGGACTTACAATGGACTTGAATTAATAGCCTGCCATGTGGTTTGGTAACATCGGGACTGTGCCTTTCTATTTGTCAATCTTGGGTTTGGCAGCCTCAGCAGCTAACAGCTAACTGAGTGAAGAAAAGTCTTTAGCTTCACTGGGCTGGGAGCTGGAGGCAGAGCTGAAGCCCAAGGCTGAGGGGCTTTCACCCATCCCCTAGAGCTTGGCACTTTGAACTTAGACTTAAAGCCTCCAAATTGTAAGAATAAACTGATGTTTGTTAAGGCCATCCCATTTGTGATATATTTCCTGTCAGAGTGTCACTAGGTAACGAGAACAACAGTTTTTCATAATATTCTGTCAGTAACTTTTTTATTTCAGTTGGTTCTGTTGTGATGACACCCTTTTCATTTACTATTCTTTTAATTAGCATCTTTTCTTTTTTTTTAATTATTATTTTTTTTATTGTGAATTGGGTGAAGATTTACAGAGCAAATTTACTTTCCATACAGCAATTCACATACATTTTGTCTTGTGACATTGACCATAGTTTCCCACAATGCAACAGCTCCCCTCCCACTTCCTCCCCATAGTTACCTCTTCCCGGTGTCCATCCCTCCATGCACTCCGGTCCCCTGAGCTGTCTCCCTGTGCATAAGCAGACCTTTTTTCTCCCATGTTTGTTCTCTCCAAGGAGTGTATGTATCTCAGGTAAATGTTCAACTCATATGCCTGTCTTTTGTTTGTCTGGAAACCACAAGTGTGGCTTCAATTCCAGACCTGAAAGACAGCTAGGGGCCATAGTCTCA
>NW_006921731.1:8214586-8220590 GCF_000298275.1 Orycteropus afer afer
AAAAAAAAAAAAAAAACTGAAAACTAGGACCTGGGAGGGGAAGAAAAAGAATAATAGTAGAAAGGAAAAAAGTATTAATAATAATAGTTGTTTTAAAACATACAAATATAAGGAAAATAATCACCAGAAAAAAGAAAATGAAAAAGAAAAAAAGGAAAGAAAAAGAAACTTGATGGAGGACAGGACAGGGCACCCAGTCTCCTTCTGAGCACACAGACTGTGATGGAGGCCCTGTGGGCCCAGAAGGTAGGTGGGAGTAGGGGATGGCCACACCTCCATTCACCAAGCAGGTGTGGGGCATAAGAGTAACAAGAGAAATGTCGTACCTTTTCAGTCTTGCAGGTCCAGAGTTTCCTTGGGGTTGCTGGAAAGCAGAACCTCTTCTTAAGCCCCTGGAATCTTGAAGAGTGTTTTCTTTTTAAATATTCAAAATGGTCAAGCCGCTTGTAACATTCAAAATGGTGGCGCCCTCCGGACCAGCAAAAGTCCAAAGCTCAGCCCACCTTTCTCTTCACCTTCTCCATTTATTCCCCAGGCACCAGAGCATTCCTCCATGCAGTCCCTGCCTAGCAGGGCTGATGTTTAGGTTAATTCTTAGGTCCTACCACCACTTGGGAATCTCCAAGGTGTCTGCCATGCCATCAGGATCTCTCAGGATCACTGCCAGACCCCACCTCTGTCTGTGTCTTTTCTTTGTATTTTCATGCAATTTCTTCTGCTAGTTGGGGTTTAGTCCACTTCTATATCCTTCCCTTCAAGGCTCAGGGTCCAGGCTTATCTTCTGCATCTGTGTTAATTGGTTTCTCTTTTCTTTGTTGAAGAGGATCTGTGCAGTCTTTCTGCCTAGTCTGCGATCTTACCCTTTCAGCCTCTTTCTTTTCTTTTGTTAGATTTGCCAATTGTTTGTCAATTTTGTTAATCTTTTTGAAGAACCAGATTTTGGTTTTGTTGATCCCTTTTTTTTTTATTTGTTTGTTTTCTGTTTCATTTATCTCTGCTCTGATTTTTATTATTTCCTTACTTCTAGATACTGTAGGATTCTTTTGTTGCTCTTTTTCTAACTGTTGAAGTTGTTGAGTTACAGTGTTGAATTTGTTTCTTTCCTCTTTTTTCATGTATTATTTTGTTGCTGTAAACTGACCTCTAAGTACTGCTTTCACTGTAATACTGCTTTCACTGTGTCCCATAGGTTTTGGTATGACGCATCTTCATTCTTATTTGTTTCTATGATTTTTTTATTTTTCATTCTTTATTTCTTCTCTTACCCAGTAGTTTTTCAGCATTGTATTGTTCAACTTCCACGTCTGATGTTTTTTCCTTGATCTTCTTATTATTAATATGTTGTCCAAGAAGATGCTTTGTAGTATTTCAATGCTTTTAAATTTATTGAGGCTTGTTTTACATCCTAACATATGGTCTATTCTGGAGAATGATCCCTGTGCACTGGAGAAGATTGTGAATTGTGCTTTTGTTGGATGGAATGCTCTGTATATGTCTATAAGGTCGAGGGTTGAGTTGGTTGATTGTGTTCTTGAGTTCTTTTGTATCTTTGTTTTTTCCTAGTTGATCTGTTCTTCCTTGAATTGGTGTGTTAAAGTCTCCTACTACTATTGTAGAGTTATCTATTCTTCCTTTTAAATCAGTTTGTATTTGCTTCATGTATTTTGGAGCACTTTCATTGGGTACATAGATATTTATTATCATAATGTCTTCTTTGTCAATTGAACCTCTCAGCATCATATAGTGTCCTTCTTTTTCTCTTATGCTGTTTTTCACCTTAAAGTCTATTTTATGAGAAATTAATATTTACACTCCTACTCTCTTTTGGTTACCATTGGCTTGGTATATTTTTACACCCCTTAACTCTTAATTTGGTTTTATCTTTGTGTCTAAAGTGGATCTCTTACAGGGAGTATATTGAAGTCTTCTTTTCTTATCCAGTCTGCCACCCTCTTTCTTTTGATTTTTATTATCTTTTATTTTATTTTTATTATCATTTAGTCCATTCACATCAAGTGTAATTAGTGATAGATATGAATTGATTGCTGTCATTCTATTGTGGTTTTTTGTCATGTTGTTAGATTTCCTTGGTTCATATACTTTTCTGTGCTGAGTTTGTTTTGTTGCCAAGCATTTTCCCTCTTTTCTTCTTTATTGTTTATGTTGTTCTTATGAGACACATATGTCTTCCTTCCCTCTGGATTTGCTTAGGAGGATTGTTAATTTTCTCTGTGGTTACCTTGGAGGTAATTTTTGTCTCTATATTTTTTAAACAGTCTGTTCTATGAGGACATTGTCCTGTTTTCCTCTCCATTTGGAAGTTTGTACCTAGAACTTTTATTCCCTCTATTAGGTTAGTTGCTGTTGTCATGTATAGATTGGCTTCCTTGATTTTTAGTGTACAATGTTTCATGGTCTTATTTTGAGAGTCTATTTCTATTTGGTTTTAGTGTTGATGTCATGTGTCCTGATTTTGTTGTTCTCTGTTGTGGATTCTCTATAAGATGGACTTCCTTAAGCATTTCTTGTAGGGTTAGTCTGGTTTTCACAAAATCCCTTAAATTCTGTTTGTCTGAGAATGTCTTGATTTCTCCCTCATATTTGATGGAGAATTTGGTTGGATATAGGATTCTTGGTTGGAGTTCTTTTCCTTCAGTGTTTTATATATTCTACCCATTGCCTTCTTGCCTGTATGGTTTCTGCTGAGTAATCAGAGCTCAGCCTAACTATTTGATTATTATAAGTAATATTTCTTTTGTCCTGGGCAGCTCGTAAGATTCTTTTTTTGTCTTTGGTTTTGGAGAGTTTGATTATGCTATGCCTTGGTGTTTTTCTCTTGGAATCTATCCTGTATGGGGTTCTTTGAGGTTCTTGGAAAAATAGCTTTTCTTCCTTCATGATACGGGGGGAGTTTTATTTTAGTAGGTCTTCCACAATTTTATTTTGTGTTTTTTTTTTTTCCTCATTTTGTTCTGGAATTCCAATGAGGTGTATGTTGTTACTTTTCCTGTTGTCCCATATAACTCTTAGGTTTTCTTCATTTCTCTTCAATCTTTGTTCTGATTTTTCTTCATAGAAGCTCGTGTCCAGGGATTTGTTTTCTATTTGGGAAATGTATTCTTCAGCCAGTTGTATCCTATTCTTTTGTGCTTCCACTGTATTGTTTAATTCTGTAATTTTGGTATTCATCTTCTGGATTTCTAACTGCTGTTTTTCTATGAGTTCTGATGGTGTATCTATCATTTTATTTTGTTCTTGAATGACTTTCCTGAGTTCCTCCAAGGTACTGTCTGTGTTCTCCTTGCTTTTGTTTGGGGTTTTCTTAAGCTCTGATAGAATTCTATAAACATACTTTCTAAATTCCTTCTCAGATAATTCTATTGCCTTCTCTTCCTCCATGTTTAATGAGCCTTTTGTTTGGGATTTTACTTCTATTGTCTTATCCTGTTTTTGTTGTTGTTGTTGTCTGATTGTTTGTTTGTTTCTTTGATTTGAGGTTACCTATTGTTTCCTAGATATTTTGAAGTTGCCTTTAACTGCTACTTATGTATTGATTTGTTTTGTATTGGTTTTATAATTTAATATTCTGAAAAGTTGGAGCTGGTGTATTTTACTTTTTTTGGTTATTAGTTCAGGAGTGCCGGGTTGCTCTGCAGTTTTCTTTGTGATGATGGAATTACTGCATGGAATGTGGATACAGGTCTCTGTTTGTTGTGAAGGGACTATAGGATTCGAGCTGGCAGGTGTTGTGGTAGCTTAATGTGGTTTTTCTATCGGATGAGGCATGGGAGAAGAGGGGGAAAGAGGATGAAAAGAAAGAGGAAAAAAAAAAAGCTCCAAAGTACCACGAGCTGTTTCTGAGGTTAAGCAGGCTGCCAATGATGACTTTATATTGTTACTCACAGGCCTGCAGCTCAAGTTCAGCAAAGACTCCAATTGTTAGGGTGCTGTCATTTTCCACCAGCATCAGACAGCCACAAAACCCCTGCTTTCTGGGCCCCTCTGTGCCAAAAAATGACCTAGGATTACTGTCCCAATCCATGATGGGAATTTTGTCCCAGGGTCTGCCTACTTGTGTCATACTTCTCTCTGCTCCCACTTCAGTGGCACCCAGAGCCAGAGGGGTCTCTGCTTCCTCCCTGTGGTCCCAAGTTTACTGATAAAAGCAAGTGCTGAAGGTAAATCCATGGAGTGGCCACAGGTCCTCTGGTTCACTGCATTCTCCCCACTGCCCCAGGAAACCCTCTCTTGCCTTGTCTTTCCTGCTGCTCCGTGCTCCTCAGGGCAGGTACACCTTTTTTTTTTTTTTCCTGTTCCCTCTGGATAATTGCACTTCCCCTTTCTTGTTTCTAATCCTACACCTCTGAATTTGGTATACTCTGACTTAATGAGCTATTCAGAGCACAAGAATCCCCATTTCAAACTGCTGCACTTAGTTTTTCACGCACTAAGATGTTAGAGGGAACTAGCATATGAGCTACAGAAGAGACACCATTTTCCAGGTGCTAATATTGTCAGTCTTCATGGAAGCAGACTGTTTCATCTTTCTCTCACAGAGCAGCTGGTGAGTTTGAATTGCCAGCCTTTGGTTAGCACCTGAATGCTTTAACCACTATGTCACCAGAGCTCCTTAAGTCCATATTATTGTAACAAATTTATGTGTGATGCATTTTTGTGTTTTACATAAGCTAAATAATAGTGCAATCGATCTATATGCTAAACAAATAATCTGGGAATTGTACTATATGAAGAAGAACATTGCATCAGGATTTCATTTTACTTGGATCCACAATCAATGCTTATGGAATCAGCAGTCAATTAGTCAAGCAACAGATGTTATTTTGATGACTAAGTTGCACTTGGCCTAAGCCATGGCATTTTCAATCACCTCATATGCATGGGAATGTTGGACAAAGAATAAGGAAGACTTGCTGAAGAAGACTTGACAACGAGCTGATGCATTTGAATTATGGCATTAATGAACAATATTGACTATACCATGGGCTGCCAGAAGAACAAAAAAACATGTCTTGGAAGAAGTATGACCAGAATGCTCCTTAGAAGAGAGAATGGTAAGATCTCATGTCATAAATTTTGGACATGTTATCAGGTGAGATGTCCTAGAATAAGGAAATCATGTTTGATAAAGTAGCAGGTCAGTGAAAAAGAGTAAAACCCTCAATAAATGGGTTGTCATTTGTAAAAATGGGTTCAAACAGCAACAGTTGTGAGGATGGTGCAGGACTGGGCAGCATTTCATTACATTGTATACAGGGTATCTAGGAGCTCTGGTAGCATAGTGCCTAAGGCACTTGACTGCTAACCAGAAGGCTGGTGGTTCAAACCCACCAGCCACTCCTTGGAAGGAAGGTTGGGCAATCTACTTCAATAGTGATACTGCCTCAGCACCCCAAGGAAGGGTCACTATGTGTCAGGGCCGACTCGATGGCACATAACAACAACAACAACAGGGTATCTATGACTCAGAACCAACTCAACAGCACCTAGCAACAACAACAAATAACAGTAAAATAAAATGAGTCTTTTAGTATGTCTTTCATAAATCATCACTTTATTTCCCTCTCTTCCCTAATATAGTCTGTCTCTGGGTGTTTACTGCCTAGACCAGTAGATACATAACAGGAAGACAGACTTCCTGTCTGTCTCCATAAATATAGGTAGGACAACTGTGTAATAGTTCAATTGGTTAAAGATTTCAAATAGCATTAATTACTGACATGGACAATATTATATCAATATTGCACACAATATAACTATTACCTCACAGTTATTTGCTGCTTTAAATTTTCTGAGCCATCTGTACTTATGTCTAGTGTTATGTAAAAATAATTTAACATATGCAAAAATATTATCCATTTAAAGAGACTATTTCTCACATGAAGCTCTGGTCCCAATTGCTTACAAATAGACATTGAGAAACAAACACTCGTCATCAACATGTTGTTATTGTTGTTACGTGCCATCGAGTCTCCCCAACTCATAG
>NW_006921731.1:8220690-8221408 GCF_000298275.1 Orycteropus afer afer
TACACCTGGGAATTCTGATCATTCACATAAACTTATCGGACCATTGTCTGCCAATCGTATATATGTTCTTGGATGCACTCCTTATTTCATAGATATACCTAATCGTTCAGCCTGTCCACCCATCTATGCACCCATATACCCATGTTTGCCTTCACTGACAATGCAGTACCATATGTGCAAAAGGGTTCATCTTTGTTGTCTGTACCTCTCATGTACCTCTCTTTGTCTTTCTCTTCCTCAATGCCACCATATTGGTCACTCACATTTGGTACATTGCCCTTCTCTTCACCCAAATCCATGCTTATCTCTATCTATCTAACAGTGTTCCCTCCCCTCCCACCCCTGCTAACCAACAAAGTAAATTTCCTTCTATAGATAAACCTTTCCTTAACATTTACAATAACGGACTAATACAATATTTGTCCTTTTGAGATTAACTTATTTTACTCAGCATAATGTCCTCCAAGTTCATCCAGTTATGTGGTGTTTTGCAGATTCTACATTATTCTTTAATGTTGCATAGTATTCCATTGTGTGTCTGTACCATAGTTTGGTTATCCATTCCTCAGTTGATGGACACCTAGGTTGTTTCCATCTTTTGGTTATTGTAAATAGTGCTGCGATGAACTGGGTGTGCATATATCTGTTCTTGTCATGGCTCTCACTTCTTTAGAGTATATACCTAGTAATGGAATGTTGTTGTTGTTGTTGTTGTTAT
>NW_006921731.1:8222079-8230898 GCF_000298275.1 Orycteropus afer afer
TGCCCAATCTTCCTTCCAAGGAGTGGCTGGTGGGTTTGAACCTCCAGCCTTCTGGTTAGCAGTCAAGTGCCTTAGGCACTATGCTACCAGAGCTCCTATCTTTTAAATAAAAAGGTCTTAATTTAAGTGTAATATATGCATAAGGGATTTTTAAAATACATATATTAAAAGACAGCTGTGGTAGTCATGTTTGTGTGTCAACTTGGCTGGGCCTGGTTGAGTGGCTGAGCAGCTGCTGGTAGTATTCCCCATGATGAAACTGGCAATCAGCTCCATAGTGGGATCTACCACAAGCAGCTGAGTAGCTGCCTTTGGGATGTGGTCTGCTTCCTGTATATAAGGAGAAGCCTTTAGGAATGGTCCCTAGGTTATGGCACGCTTGGACCCTGCATGTAGCCACATCATTGCTCAGCAGCCTGCTATGCTCTGCCGACCTTGGGACTTACAATGGACTTGACTTAATGGCCTACCATGTGGTTTGGTAACATTGGGACTGTGCCTTTTTATTTATCAACCTTGGGCTTAGCAGCCTCAGCAGCCAGCAGCTGTCTGAGTGAAGAAAAGCCTCTAGCTTCAGTGGGCTGGGAGCTGGAGGCAGAGCTGAAGCCCAAGGCTGAGGGGCTTTCACCCAGCCCCTAGGGCCTGGCACTTTGAACTTGGACTTAAAGCCTCCAAATTGTAAGAGTAAACTCCTGTTTGTTAAGGCCATCCTATTTGTGGTATATTCCTCTCAGAGCAGCAATAGGTAACCAGAGCAACAGCTTTCAATTACTTTTGCTTATTTTGTTAATATATTTTAAGTGTATTATGACAATAAAAATTGTTCAGGAAAGTAAAAAATTAATTTTCATGTTAAAAAAAACAAAACAAAACTCACTGCCCTTGAGTTGGGTCTGACTCATAGCCACCCCTCCTTGGGTTTCTGAGGCAGTATCACTGCAGAAGTAGATTGCCCAACCTTCCTTCCAAGGACTAGCTGGTGGATGTGAACCAGCAGACTTCTGGTTAGCAGTCAAATGCCTTAGGCACTATGCCACCAGATAAAATTTCTCTACAGTTTAATAATAGGTATGCATGTGTGAGCATTTGTACATATATATGTTGAATATAAAGTCCCCTGAAGGTGCAAACATTAAGCACACAGCTACTAACCAGAAGGTTAGCAGTTTGGACTCAAACAGAGATGCTGCCTTGGAGAAATGCTTGGAAATCTGCTTCTGACAGGTCACAGCCCTGAAAACCCTATGGAGCAATTCTACTCTGCACACATGTGGTTGCTATGAGTAGAGTTCACTTGACAGCAATGGAAAGCAAAATTAAATATACATATGTATAGAAAAACAGAGGTCGGGGTGGAAGAAGGTAGGTACAATGTTGTCCTTAACAATTTTGCCTATATCGGATCAGGGATAATATTTCCATATTGATTGAAATCAGTTGAATTTGATATGCAAATATTATCTCTGACCCGATACAGGCAAAATTGTTAAGGACAACATTGTATCTACCATAAGAACAGATATAATTTCTAAATACAAGCTAATCTTGGAAGAAGAAATTACCCTCTCTATATAAAGTTAAAACATTACGAGTCAGTGTATCCAGTTATTTTTGATCAAGCTTTCAAGACCAAATTAACAAAATAATATTCATGCAATATATCTCTAGCTCATTTTAGATGAAGAAATGCCATATGATCTGTGAATTAAATAACCTCTCTCAGTCACATAATGTTATTTTAGCCCTTTATTGAGATAGTCAATCTCATCATGGCCAAGTATTGCTTTCTTACAGTCTATATTCATATGTTGTTATTTTTAAATTTCTCTTTTATATTAACTTTTACAAATATATATTCCATTGATAATATTCACTGTAATTTTAAGAAATATGTCTTCTGGAGTATTATCAAAATCTTCAAGCAATAAAATAGTTTACAATATTCCCTCATAATCAGAAAACATTACATTTTCATGGTTACCTAAGTTGTATGCCAAATTTGGGAATGAGGGGAAGATGGGAGGAGTAGCCTAAGAGACTTAGAACACAGCTGAATATCATTTGAGTGGTTTTTACAATGGCTTAAATGTCTGCACAATCACGGAAGTTGAATAAAATAACATCAATATTCTCTAAAAGCATATGTATTCAGTTCTTGTATTTAATTTAATGAATAAAATATTCAATTCCCCTAAGGTAATGAAAGACTTAATAATGCCATTTTGCAAATCAGGGTGTTGGCTAAGACCCTGGGGAATGAAGGGCACAATTATAATTTTAAATCATGAATAAACCCAATAAAGATATTTTTATTTCAACGAATTAATGGGTAATACTCATTTCTAGCTGCATAAAGTTGGATTGCATAAATGAAAATGTTTGACATCAAAAATCTCACATGTGCATTCTTTAACTTGTATAGTCACTTTGCATGTACAAATTGCAATTGAAATTATATGCTTTTTAAACCAAAACAACCAAACTTGTCATCAACTTGATCTCTATTCACAGTGACACTACAGTGTAGATCTGTCCCATAAGGTTTCCAGGACTATAACATTTATGGAAGCAGACTGCTACATTTTTCTCCATGGGACAGCTGGTGGATTTTGTTAATCTTTTGGTTGACAGCCAAGTACTTAACCATTTCACCACCATGGCTCCTTTTATACTTTTTGCTCATGAATTATCCAATTAAAAATTTCCCAAAAATATGAAATCTCTCCTAAAGAATATATTTTGGTTATAAAAAATCAATGTCACTGGAGAAGCAATGGTAATTGAACAAAGAAAACTATAAATGTGTCTACTAGCATCACTTATGAAGGAACAATATATTATGTTCTGGTTTTATGATTATTATCTTGATACAACACTTCTTAATGTCTCCCACATATCTCCAATATTATTGGACAATTAACTTTATTAGTATCAGTAAGCTAAATGAACACAGAGGTTATATACCCATTACTTGTACCAGATATCTTAGGACAGATGCCATGATTTCATATTAATTCAATGAATATAAAATTAAATTAGAGGAATGATGAGGCAAGATGGTGAAGTGACTGTACCCTCCCATTTATTCCCCATGAAACTAACTCACTGAATAATGAATAAAAATGAGCACAAATTGACATCTCAGAACTCTGGACAGCAGCTAATGTATTGAAGGGTTGAGTTGAGTCCAGAAGCAGAGGAGAGGGGAAATGGGATCAACTCAGAAGCCAGGAGATCCTACCTATTAAGATTGGGAGGGTTTACTCACCACAGCCAATTTGGGATGGGGACAAACACAAAACACAGGAAAGGAACTAAGTTGAGGAAGCACTAACTTTTTTTTTTTTTTTTCTTAGCCAATAGGAATGGTCTGTTGATGTTTATGGGTTATGCAATTGGGAGAGGGTGAAGGTATACTTTGGTGCTGCTTGAGAGTGCTGTTGCATTTCACTGAGGCCCATGACAGATGACCACTAAGACAAGGAGTAACTGCAAGGGAAACAAAGCAAGGGTAATACTGACAGAGACAAAGGATATGACCCATAGCAGGACACTGTGGGAAGGTCTTCACTGGGTGCTGATGATTGAAAGATATAGAGAGCCCCACACTGTTACCACAGGAAAGTCAATCCACATTGCTTACAGGAGCATCTCTGAACAATTAAACTTCCCTTCTCATGCATGTATTAAATTGCAATGATCAAGCATATAGAATTCCTGAATCATCACAGGAAAACCCTAAGAATAAGAATGTTATCTAGTGCTTCTCAAGAGAAGAAACCAAGCCCACTGCAACTGAGTCATTCTGACTCATAGTGAATTTGTGGTGCTATGAAGAGCTAACATGTTGGCTTCTGAGCGTTGTGAGCCTTTGTGGAGGTAATCTGCTGTATCTTTCTCTTATGGAGGGGCTGGTAATTGCAGGCCACATCATTAATTGGTAGTTAGGTGCTTGGCTGCTGTGCTACCAGGATGCCCAACTGGAAAATCCTTCTACAATAAATAGGATAAAACCTAGAACAAAAATTAAAAAAAAAAAAAAAGCCCAAGTTCAATAAAAGTTAGTAAAACACATAGAAATAAAAGAGAAGGGGCAAACAAAAAAAGGATATATTTCCTATGGAAGACAGAATAATGCAACCAACAACAAACAAACAAACAAAAAAAGACCAAACCCACAGCCATCAAGACGATTCAACTCATAGCAACCTCCATTGGGTTTCCATGACTGTAAATCTTTATGAAAGTAGATTGCCTCATCCTCCTTCCATGGAGTAGCTGGTTGGCTTTGGACCACTGACTATGTTGTGCAGCTAAATGCCTTAACTGCTATGCCACCAGAGCTCCTTGAACACAAAGAGCTGATCATTTTCAGACTATGGTGCTGACTATGTTTAAAGATAGCGAACAGTACACAGAAAACAAAGTAGTGGTGATCAGGAAGCAACTGGAGGAACAAAGTGAGAGAATTAACAAAGAAATTAAAAACATAAATGAACAAACAAACAATGAGAACTACTGGAGGGGAAGAATAAAACACCTAAATTAGAAAAAGCAAGAGAAATGCGCAACACTAGAGTTAGCAAGTAGAAGATGGAATAAGTGAACTACAAGACAAAAATAACTGAACTTGACAGAAGAGTTCAAGTAAGATTGTGGAATAAGGAGACAAACTACACAGACCCTCTTCAACAAAGACAAAGGGAACCAATAAACACAGATACAGAAGACCATTCTGGAGCTCTGAGCTTTGAAAGGAAAGATACAGAAGTGGACTTAACCCCAACTAGTAGAAGAACCTTCATGAAAACACGAAAAAAGGAGACATACAGAGCTGCAGACTGTCAGTGATACTGATGGCACAGACAGCCTGGATATTGCCAAATGATGTTAGGACCAAAGAATAAATCGGCCCTACTGGCCGGGGCTTCATAGAAGACTGCACTGGTGGCTGGTGAATAAAAGGGGAAGCAGCAAAGAGGGAGACAGGCTGAGCTGTGGACTTTTGGCTGTCTGGAAGACACAGCTATTTTGAATGTTTAAAAGCAGCCAACCATTTTGGATATTTAAAGTGACAGCATTTACTCAGATTTTGGAAACTAAGAATAGGCTTTACTTGCTGGGGACCACAAGGACATTCAGGATACAAATGACTAGATAGGTGAGACATTCCCCTTGTTACTCTTATATCCCACACCCTCTTGGTGAACAGAGCTGTGGCCATCCCTCACTCCCACCTTCTGGGATGGCAGGAATTCCATTCTAGTCTGTGTGCTCTGACAAAGCCTGCATGCTGGACCCTGCACAGATATTTTCCCTTTTTTTTTTTTAGATAGTTTGTTTTAGTCTGTTTTAAAATTATTATTATTGTTATTGTTGTTGTCCTTATTATTATTCTTTATTCTTCCCTTCCTAAGTTCTAATTTTCAGATTTTTCCCTTTTCCCTGTTCTGGTTCCAATTTTTTTTTTTTTTTCTTTCTTGTGATTCACCCCATTCCTTGTTTTTCTTTTTGCATTTTTCACATTTTCTTCTTCATTATTCTCCTACTCTACCCCTTTTCTCTTATTGTCCACTCCCCAGTATTGCTTTTTTTTTTTTTTTTCTTTTCCTTTTTTGGCAACTGTCCTGTGTTTTTTACCATGTTTTATGCTTTTACTTTTTTGTTGTTTTTGTTCCATTGCTGTTTTTGTCTAACTGAGTGGGAGACAGCAACTGTGCCCATACTACACAACCACACCCGCACCTAGTGCAGATCCACTTACTGAGTGACAGCCACCACTTCCTTCTCCACCAACTGGCCAACAACAAACAACCACTAGGAGGAGCCTGGCTCATGTTTAACTGCTCTTCACAGTTAGCAGAGATCTAAATACAATGATGTCACAATGTCTCAGAGAAAACAGACCATCACAGTCCACACAAAGAAGCAAGATAAAGTGGTAGAGACAAGGGAAACATACCCAAAACACATCCTTAAGGAAGAAGCAGCACTGGGACTCCCTGATAAGGAATTCAAAAGAATTATACTTAGATTTTGTTAAAGTATTGAGAGACACATCAAGGAAAACACTGACAAAATTAAGCAAAACAAAGACAAAGCCTTAAACAATTTTGAAAAAAAATACAAGAAGAAAATGAAAAAATAAATGAAAAATTAGAAATGATACAAAATCTAAAGATAGAAATCAAGAACTATAATATTAAATTTTCAGAAATAGATAACACATTGAAAAGGCAAAACAGTAGAAATGATGCAATGGAAGACAGAGTTAATGAGATTGAAGACAAATACCTGAATACTTCTTTGGTAAGAGATCAATCATAAAAAAGACCAAAACAAAATCAAGGAAGCCAAAGTTTCATGTGGGATACCATCAAAAGGAAAAACCTATGTGTCATTGGAATTACAGAACAGGAAGAGAAAAATAAAACCACTGAGAAAATTGTCCTAGATTTGTTGGGAGAGAATTTGCCTGATATGATGAAAGATGAGAATATATCCATTCAGGAAGTCCAATGAACCCCAAACAGGATAGAGACCAAAAGAAAATCACCAAGACATATCATCATCAAACTCATCAAAACCAAAGACAAAGAAAGAATCCTGAAAGAAGCACAGGAAAAATGAAAAGTTGCTTACAAAGGACAACCAATAAGACTAAGCTCTTATTTCTCAGAAACCATGTAAGTGAGAAGGCAATGGGATGGTATAAAACACTGAAAGAGAAAAATTTCCAACCAGGATTTATATACTCAGCAAAATTGTCCCTCAAGTATAATGGTGAAATAAGGGAATTTCCAGAGAAGCAGAAATTAAGGGAATTTGTTAAAACCAGACCAGAGAACCAATAGTAGCAAACAACAACCAACCATTAATACATAAGATGACATAACCCAGAAACAAACACAGCTATGGAAGTATCCAAAGTAAAATAAGCTTACAAGATTGTAAACAGGGAACCAAAGACAACAACTGGCAAATGAGGACAACTACAAATCAAAGGAGGGAAAAATTGTGTAGTTACAGAACTTCTAAATGGTAAGGAAGTCAAGAGAGTTGGAAGATAGAATGGACTGTTCTAAACTCAGGGAGAAAATTATAAATCACAGGGTAACACCAAAGAATGATAAACATTCACATCATAATAAAAAAGAGGACAAGCACAAATATTTAGCAAATACTGAAACAATAGCAACAAAGGAAACGATCAAATGATTCATAAACATAATGAACTCAGCACAGAAAATTATATGGAACAAAGAAACCGAGAGCACCATGAGAAAACACATAACTGAATGACAGCAAACAATTCATATTTGTTGATAATTACACTGAATGTCAATGGATTAAATTCACCACTCAAGAGATGGAGAGTTGCAGGCTGGATAAGAAAACATAAGCCATCATGTTGCCTACAAAAGGCATATCTTAGATGCAAAGACAAAAATAGGCAAAAATCAAAGATTGGAAAAGATATATCAAACAAATGGCAACCAAAAAAGAGCAAGAGTAGCAATATTAATTTCTGATGAAATTGACTTAAAGACAAAAACCACCATATGAGACATTATATAATGATTAAAGGATCAATTGACCAAGAAGATATAGCTGTAATAAATATCAATGGACTTAATGAAAGAGCCCCAAAATACATAAATCAGACTTCAAAAGAGTTGAAAAGCCAAATAGATGACTCCACACTCATAGTAGAAGACTTTAATACACCACTTTCAATAAAAAATAGAACAACTGGAAAGAAATTCAACAAAGATACAGAAGAACTAAACAATACAATCCACAATCTTGACGTTATAAACATCTATAGAGCACTTCACCCAACAAAAACAGCACAATATACATTTTTTTTTCCAGTGCACATGGAACATTCTCCATAATACACCATATATTAGAGTATAAAACAATCCTTAATAAATTTAAAAACACTGAAATACTGTAAAGCATCCTCTCAGATCACAATGCTATTAAATTAGAAATCAACAATAGGAAGACCGACAGAAAAAGAGCAAGCACATGGAAACTGAACAATACCCTCTTTAAGAACGACTGAGTATGAGGCAAAATAAAAAATGAACTTAAAAAATTCCTTGAGTCAAAGAAGAATGAAAACACAACATGTCAAAGTCTGTGGGACAAGACAAAAGCAGCGATCAGTGGCCAATTTAGAGCAATAAATGCACACATCAAAAAAGAAGACAGAGTAAAAATCAACACTTTATACCAACATCTCCAACAATTAGAAAAATAACACAAGAAAAGCCTATAGTCACCAGACAAAAAGGAAATAATAAAGATTCGAGCAGAAATCAACAAAACAGAAAATAGGAAAAAATCAACAAGACTAGAAGTTGGTTTTTTGAAAAGATGAATAAAATTAACCAAGCACTGGCAAATTTAACAAAGGAAAAGAGGGAGAGAATACAAGCAACATGAATATGAAACCAAATGAGTGACATCACAACAGAACCAACTGAAGCAAAAAGGATAATATCAGGATATTATGAAGAACTTGTACTCCAACAAATTTGAAAATTTGGAAGAAATCGATCGATTTCTGGAACACACTACTTACCTAAACTAACACAGACTGGTGTGGAAAAGTTGAACAGATCCATCACACAAGAAGAAATTGAACAGGTCATCAAAAAATTACCAACTAAAAAAAGGTCTGGCTCAGATGGTTTCACTGGAGATTTCTACCAAGTGTTCAGAAAACTGACACCAATCCTACTCAAATTATTGCAAAACATGGAAAAGGATGGAATCCTCCCTAACTCATTTTATGAAGCAAGCATAAC
>NW_006921731.1:8233188-8253761 GCF_000298275.1 Orycteropus afer afer
TCCAGGAAGTATATAGTCCGGAATGCCGTTCTTCCAGTTTGTCCCTGGGATAGTATTGCAGGTAGGCCACACCCCTGTGGAAACTCCCCCTAGACCGACCGGCCGCTTAGAACACAGTCATGTGATCCATCATGGGAACCACCACTCACAACTGGAGTCCAGCCAAGTTGACACATCTTCAACTATCACAATAACCTTGATACCAAAACGAGGCAAAGACATCACTCAAAAGGAAAACTACAGAACAATATCCCTTATGAATATAGATGGAGAAATCGTCAACAAAATCCTAGCCAATAGACTCCAAAAACATATAAAAAAATACTTCATTATGGCCAAGTGATGTTCATATCAGGTATGCAAAGATGGTTCAACATTAGAAAAACAATCAACATCCTCCACCATATAAATAAAACAAAGGAAAAGGACCATATGATCATGTTGCTCAATGCAGAAAAGGCATTTGATAAAATCCAACACCCTTTCCTGATCAAAACTCTCAGCAAAATAGGAATAGAAGACATATTACTCAACATAATAAAGGGCATCAATGCAAAACCAACAACCAATATTATTCTCAATGGAGAGATACTGAAATCATTCCTCTTGTGAATAGGAACCAGACAAGGATGCCCTCTATCACCACTTCTAGTCAACATTGTATTGGAAGTCCTGGCCAGGGAAATAAGACAAGGGAAATCAGAGACATCCAAATTAGTAAGGAAGAAGTCTAACTATCAGTATTTGCTGATGATAGGATCCTGTACCTAGAAAATCCAAGACAGTCAGGCAAAAATCTACTGGAACTAATTGAGAGATCTAGCACAGTGGCAGGATACAAAATCAACATCCAAAAATCAGTTGGATTCCTCTACACCAGCAAAGAGATTGCTATAAAACAAAAAAGGAAATCAATACCATTTTCAATAGCTGCCAAAAAATAAAATACTTGGGAACAAATCTTAGCAGGAATACAAAAGACCTGTACAAAGGAAACTATAAAAGACTACTTCAAGAAACCATAAGAGATCTACATAAATGGAAGAACAAACCATGCTCATGGATAGGAAGATTGAACATTCTACCCAAAGCAATCTATGCATTCAACACAATATCAATCCAGATCCCATCAACATTTTTCAAGGATATGGAAAAACCAATCACTTACTTTATATTGCAAGGAAAGAGACCTTGGATAAGAAAAACATTGAGGAAGAAGAACAAAATAGGAGATCTTACATTACGAGATCTCAAAACCTACTATACAACCAAAATAGTCAAAATTCCCTGTATCGGTACAATGCCAGACACATAGACCAATGGAATAGAATTGAGAACCCAATAATAGATCCATCAACCTATGGTCAGCTGATCTTTGACAAAAGGCTGAAATCCATTAAATTGGGAAGAGATTGTCTGTTTAACAAATGATGCTGGCAAAACTGGATATCCATTTTAAGAAAAATGAAACAAGATATGTACCTCACCACCATACACAAAAACTTAACTCCAGATGGATCAAAGACTTAAATGTGGAACCTAAAAATATAAAGTTTGTAAAAAAAAAAAAAAAAATAGGAGCAAAATTAGGGTCTCTAATATATGGCATAAATAGACTATATCAAGCATCACCTAAAATGCACAAACAGCAGAAGATAAACTTGATCAATGGAAATCTCTAAAAATTAAACTTTTACATGCTTCTATCGACTTTTCTGAAAAAGTCAAAAGAGCACCTACAAACTGGGAATATGTATTTGGCAATGACATATCTGACAAGGGACTTAGCTGTAGAATTTATAGACAACTCCAACACCTCAACAGCAAAAAGACAAATAATCCAATTAAAAATGGTTTGAATAGACACTTCACCAAAGAGGATATTCAGGTGACCACCAAACATATGAAGGAATGTTCATGATCATTAGCCATTAAAGAGATGGAAATCAAAACAAAAATGAGATACCATCTTGCTCCAGCACTAATAGCAAAGTTAAACAAGGCAGAAAATAACAAATGCTGGTGAGGATGCAGAGAGATTGGGGCTCTCATACACTGTCGGTGAGACTGTCAAATGATACAATCACTGTGGAAAGGAGTATGGCAATTCATTAAAAAGTTGGACAGTGTTTCTACAAGTGTATTGCTATGTTCTGTAAGAATTTCCAGATGTATTTTAGAGCCAACAAAGGTCAAGGATGTATTCACTTCTTGGCCACAGCCAGCTAACAAGAGGGAGCAAGTAGTTGGACCTGTGGGCTCGGGACCATAGTCACAGGGGACATCAAGCTCAATTGGCATAACATATTACACATTGTTCCACCTCTTTGGTGAGTAGGCAAAGGATCTTAAAAGCTTTCAAGCAGCCATCTAGTTGCAATGATGGGTCTCTCCTTGTCCAGAGCAAAGAAGAATGAAGAAAAACAAAGATTCATGGAAACAATTAGTCCAAGTTACTGGTACACCATGTGATCTGCAGCCTATATGAGTATGAGACCAGAAGAACTAGATGGTGCCTGGTACCACTGTCAACCACTCTGAGGGGATCTATGTAAGAGATCCTGGATAGAGTGGCAGAACAATGTGGAACAAAACTAAAAAAAAAAAAAAATGGGGCCAGTTTTGTTGGTCTGATAGAGCCTGGTAGAACCCCTGAGACTATGGCCCCTAGCTGCACTTCAGGTCTGGAATTGAACCCACATCTGTGGCTTCCAGCCAAGCAAAAGGCAGACATATGAGGTGAACATTTACACTAGGTAGATATACTCCTTGGAGAGAACAATCATGGGAGAATAGAAGGGCTGTGTATGCACAGGAACATAGCTCAGGGAGCAGGAGTGCATGTAGTGAAGGACACAGGAAAGAGGTAAGTATGGGGAGGAAGTGGGAGGGTAACTGTTGCATTGGGGTAAATTGTACTCAATGTCATGAGACAAAGTATATGTGAACTTCTGTATGGAAAGTGAATTTGCTCTGCAAACTTTCACCCAAATCACAATTAAAGAAAAAAAAAGAGTTGACACTAGAAATACCCCTTGACCCAGCAATCCCATTACTAGGAATATATCCTAAAGAAGTGAGCACCAGGACAAGAACAGATATATGCACACACATGTTCATCACAGCACTATTTACAATAGCAAAAAGATGGGAACAACCTAGGTGCCCATGAACAGAGGAGTGTATAACCAAATTATGGTACATACACACAATGGAATACTGTGCAACTCTAAAGAACAACATAGAATGTGTAAAACACTGCATAACAAGGATGAACTTGGAGGACATTATGCAGAGTGAAGTAAGCCAATCCCAGAAGGAAAAATACTGTATTAGTCTGTTATTGTAAAAAATGAAGGAAAGATTTATATATGGAAGGCAATTTTCTTTGTTGGTTACCAGGGTTGCGAGGGGAGGGGAAGGAACACTGCTAGATAGGTAGATACTAGTACTGATTTGGGTGAAGAAAAGGTCAATGTGCCAAATGTGAGTGATCCACACAATGACATTACAGCAAAACTGGCCCCATTTTTTTTTTTTTTTTTTTTTTTTTAGTTTTGTTCCACATTGTTCTGCTACTCTATCCAGGATCTCTTACATAGACCCCCTCAGAGTGTTGATGGTGGTAGCCAGGCACCATCTAGTTCTTCTGGTTTCATACTCATATAGGCTGCAGATCACAGGGGAAGATATAGAGAGGTGCATGGGAAGTACAGACAACAAAAACGAACCCTTTTCCACATACAGTACTGCATTGTCAGTAATGATAACATTGATATACAGGTGGATAGATGGGTGGACAGGCTGAATGATCAGGTATCTGTATGTAGGGGGGAATGTGCCCATGACCATGCATAGGTTTGGCAGACAATGTTTCTACAAGTGTATTTGTATGTTCTGTAAGAATTTCTAGTTATATAGTAGAGTTTACAAGGGACAAGTTGTAAACTTCTTGGCCACAGCCTGCTACCCAGAGGGAGCAAGTAGTTAGACCACGCTCCCAGGGGACATCAAGGTCAATTGGCATAACATACTACAGAAAAACATTGCTCCACATCCCACTTTGGTGAGTTGAAACTGGGATCTTAAAAGTTTGCAAATGGCCATCTAGATGCAGCAAAGTTTCTCTCCTAATCTAGAACAAAGAAAAATGAAGAAAACCAAAGATGCAAGGAAACAATAAGCCCATGTGACTGGTAAACAATGTGATCTTTAGCCTATATGACTATAAGACCAGAAGAACTAGATGGTGCCCAGTTACCACAGTCAACCACTCTAAGGTAGATCTATGTAAGAGATCCTGGCAGAGTGGGAGAACAATGCGAAATAAAACTTAAAATCATTAAAAAAAAAAAAAAAAAAAAAAAAAAAAAAAAAAAAGGACCAGGTTTGCTAGTCTGAGAGAGCCTGGTGAAACCCCTGAGACTATGGTCCCTATCTGCCCTTTTTGGAATTGAACTCACTCCTGTGGCTTCCAGCCAAATGAAAGACAGGCATATGAGCTGAACATTTACATAAGGCAGATATGCTCCCTGGAGACATCAATCATGGGAGAATAGAAGGGCTGTGTATATGCTGGGAGACAGCTCAGGGGGCAGGAGTGCATGGGAGGAAAGGACACAGGGAAGAGGTAACTTTGGGGAGGAAGTGAGAAGAGAGGTGCTACATTGTGAGAAATTGCAGTCAATATCATGAGACAAGGTATACATGAATTTCTGTGTGGGAAATGAATTTGCTCTGTAAACTTTCAGCCAAATCACAACAAAAATAAAATAAAATAAAGAATATTGACACATTATGGAAGTTCCAGCAAGATGGTGGAATAGGCAGACAAGCTACATGGACCCTCTGCAACAAAGTGATGAAAAACCCATTGAAACTGATACAGAAGATGATTCTGGAACCTCAAGTCTTGAGGGGAAAGATAAAGAAGTGGATTAAATACCAACAAATATAAGAACCAGGAGCTCTGGTAGCATAGTGTACTTGACTGCTAACCAGAAGGCTGGTGTTTCAAGCCCACCAGCCATTCCTCGGAAGGAAGTTTGAGCAATCTACTTCCATAGTGATACTGCCTCAGAAACCCATGGAAGGGTTTCTTTGAGTGGGGTCCACCTTGATGGCACATAACAACAACAACAACAACAACAATATAAGATCCTGAATGAAAACAGTGAATAAGAAGACAAATGAAGCTGCAGATTTCCAGCTGTCCTGAGGTCACAGCCAGTTTGAATATTTCTTTATAGCAACCTAAGAACAGGCTCTGCTCAGTAAGTACTGCATGAGTAAGTACTGCGTTGGTGTCAGACAACCAGAAAGGATAACAGTGAAGAAGGAGAAAAATTGACATGTAGTCTGCCAGCAGCTGTCCTGAGGTTGCAGTCATTTTAAATATTTGCAAGCTGTGGGCATGGGGATTTTGAATATATGCAAATAGTGTTCTTACCTACACAGCAACCTAAGGGTAGGCTCCACTTGCCTAGGACAGCTCAAGCAACAGCACTGGGGGCTGATGACTAGAAAGGTGTGATATTTTCCTTGTAACATTTATACCCCATACCGTCTTGGTGAACAGAGGTGTAGCCATGCCTCATTTACACCCATATTTCTGACCAGCAGGAATTCCATCCTATGGTCCACTAATCCCTTGGAACGATTGTTTCCATGTGTCTTTGGTTTTCTTCAATCCTCTATGCTCCAGACAAAGAGAGACCAATAGTTGTACCTTTGATGGTTGCTTTCAACCTTTTAAGACCTCAGTCACTACTCACCAAGGTAGGACATAGAACAATGTCTATGTGGACTATATTATGCCAATTTACATTGATGTCTCCCATGACTACAGTCCCGAGCTTGTAGGTACAGCGACCCACTCCTTCAAGGCCGTTATGGCTAAGCTTTCATAGCTTGGCCCCCTCTTAGCTCTACTGTATACATGGACATTTTTACAGCTTTTTTTTTTTTTTTTTTTGGCATACACTTATGTGGAAATATCATCTGCAATATGAGGATTTCCGGTGGCATAGGACCTAAGGTATTTGACTGCTAATCAGAAGGCTGGTTGTTCAATCCCACCAGCCACTCTTCAGAAGGAAGATTGGGCAATCTACTTCCATAGTGATGCAGCCTTGGAAACCCAAGGAGAGGTCGCTATGTGTCAGATTCGATTCCACAACAGTGAGTTTGGTTTTTGGCTTTTGGAATCATATATGATCATGGGGGTTGTCTTGTTCACCTACTCATAACTGACCATCTTGCTTGTATACTTATGTATCCTCTTATAGATTAAAGTTTGTTATTGCTGATAATGCAGAATTGTGTATACAATAGTCTTTACCTTTGTTGGTTGCACCTCCTGTGCACCTCCCTGTCTATATTTTCCCTATGGATATTGGGCTAGTTACCCACTATTTGTATAATGTCTTTCCCTTCACCCATATTAGTATATGTCTCTTACCTACCTAGCAATTTTCCCTACCTTTCTCTCCCACATCTAGTATTCATCAAAGAATATTTCTTTCTGTGGACAAACCTTTCCTTGGTTTTGTATAATAGTGGACTTATACATAATTTGTCTTTTTTTATTGATTTATTTCATTGAACATAATGTCCTCTACATTCATCTATGTTATGAGTTTTTTTGCAGTTTCTTCATTACCTTTTAATGTTGCATAGTATTTCATAGTGTGTATGTATCATAGATTTTTTTATCCATTCATCTGTTGATGGGCACTTAAGTTGTTTCTACCTCTTAGGTATTATGAATAGTGCTGTGGTGAACATGATGGTGCATGTATCTGTTTTTGTTCCAGCTCTCAGTTCCTTAGATATAAACATAGCAGTGGGATTGCTGGATCAAATAGTATTTCTATTTCCAACTTTTTAAGGAAGTTTCATAGTATTTTCCACAATGGTTGAACCATTTTACAGTCCCATCAACAGCATGTAAGACTTCCTATCTCTCCACATCTTTGCCACAATTTGTTGTTTTCTGACTTGTTAAACTTTTCTATTTTTGCTGGCATGAGATGGTATCTCGTTTTGATTTGCATTTCTCTCATGAGCATTTCTTCCTGTGTTTAATGGCTACCTGAATATCTTCTTGGGTGAAGTGTTGGTTCATGTCCTCTGCCCATTCTCAATTGGATTTTTTTATCTTTTGGACAGTGAGATGTTGACGTTTTCCATAAATTTTAGAGATAAATTCCTTGTCAGGTATGTTTTTGCAATTTTTTTTTTCTTCCCCAATCTATAGATTCTCTTTTTACTTTTTTGGAAAAGCCTTTTGATATCCATAAGAATTTAACTTTGAGAAGATACTGGTCATCTAGTTAATAGTCTGTTGTTTGTGCATTATTAATTATGTTTGATAATCTATTTATTAGGAGCTCTGGTAGCACAGTGTCTAAGACATTTGACTGCTAACCTGACGGTTGGTGGATCAAACCCATAAGCCACTTCTCAGACGGAAGACTGGGCAATCTACTTCTGTAGAGATACCACCTCAAAAGCCTAAGAAAGGGTCACTATGAACTGGAATCCACTTGATGGCAGTGAGTTTTTTTTTATTATTATTATTATTTATTTATTTATGTCACAAATTAGGGTCTGAAGTTTGTCTCTATTTTTCCTTCATGATCTTTATGATTTTAGGTTTTATCTTCAGTCTTTGTTCCATCTTGAGTTAGTTTTTTGGTATAGATTTTGTTTGATTTTACCACAAATGAGTATCCAGCTTTGCCAGCACTACTTGTTAAAGAGACTGTTTTTTCCCTATTTAATGGGTCTGGCCCTTTGTCAAAGATCAGCTGTCTATAGGTTGATGGATCTGTTTCTGAGTTCTCATTCTGTTCCATTGGTCTTTGTGTCTGTCATTATACCAATATATCAGGCTGTTTTGACTACTGTCACTGTATGGTAGGTTTTAAGATTAGGAAATGTGTTTTTCTACTTTGTTCTTCATTTTCAATAGTGCTTTGCTAATTTGCGATCTCTTTCATTTCCATATAAAACTAGTGATAAATTTTATATCTCCTTAAAAAATGTTGGAATCTGGATCAAAATTGCATTGTGTTTATAGATTGGTTTGGGTAGTATTGACATTCACAATGTTCAATTGCCTTATCCAAGAACATGGTTTGTTCTTTCATTTATGTAGGTCTTTTAGTTCTTTATAGTAGTTTTGCTTAGTTTTCTTTGTACAGGTCTTTTGTGTCTCTTATAAGATGTATTTGTAAATATTTACCTTTTTGGTAAATATTGTAAAGGATTTTGTTTTACTTATTTACTTTTCAGAGCTCTCTTTGTTGATGTAGAGGAATCCAATTATCTTTGTAGGTTGATCTTGTATCTACCACTTTGCTGGATCTTTCAATTTGTTACAGTAGATTTTTTTTTTTCTGAGTTTCTAGATTTTCTATATATTGGATCATATCATCTGCAAAGAGAGTTTTACTTTTTCTTTGCTGATTTACATGCCTTTTATTTCTCTTTCATTCTTTATTTCCCTGGCTAGGACTTTCAATACAATGTTGAATAGGAATCTAGTTCCCATTCACAAGATTTTCAGTCTCCCTCCATTGAGAATAATGGCCATTGGTTTTGCATATATGCCCTTATTTATGTTGAGCAATTGCTCTTCTATTCCATTTTTTCTCAGAGTTTTTATCAGGAATAAGTGTTGGATTTTTACCAATGTCTTTTTTGAATTGATTGATATGATCACATGATTCTTTTCCTTTGCTTTATTTATCTAGTGGATTATATTGATTGTTTTTCATATTTTGAACCACTCTTGCAGACCTGGAATGAATTCCACTTGGTCTGAATATGTTCCTTTTTTGAAATAGTTTTGTATTCTATTTCCTAGGATTTTGTTGAAAAACAAATCATTACATCTCTATAACAATTTTGTGTTCCTTTTTATATAACAAATTTTATTGTATTTTTTTAATATTATGGAAAATTCATTTGTGCTCTAGAAAATATAGATTAAAATTATAATCACTTTTTAATTTCACTGTCAGCTTATTTTAGACTTACTTTGATTTATTCAAAATTTGAAACCCTTACTTTTGACCTGGTTCTATTTCCTTCTGCACCTATGATAGTAGTTGCTTCCAGTCTACTACTTTCATCTAACAATGTCCTTTTTGTCACTTGAACCTATTTCCTCTCATCCATCTGCTCTAACTGCCTTGACCTGGTTTTTCAATCGGAATGTAAGCTTACCTTTCTTCCTGAAAATCTAGGAAGCCTTCACGTTTCTGAGTCTGTTTCCCATAACAAGCCAAGGAGTATTATCTCAAAGTAATTCTAATACATTTCTCATGAAGCCATTCTGCCTACTTGGATAGAAATGACTTTTATGGCAGTTGAGGTAGAGGTTCCTTTTTTTAATATCAACATTCAACTTGGCCTTCACTTGAAGGCAGAGACTGCTCACTGCCACACACATTACATGATTTTCACTCCAACCTAAGATAAAGCTCAATATTATCTTGGCAAGTTGCCAGTGTTATTATTGGGTCTGTAAATAGTACTTTTCCTTAAAGGTCTCGTATTGGTCCCTAGCATGACCTTTCTGGCTCAAAGCACTATGTTATTGATTAGTTTGTACTATCCAAAGTTTTAAATGGTAAGTGTTTTGTAATCCATTTTGGAAAAAAATAACAAAATCTTATAGAAAGCTCATATGTTGGTCAAAAGCACAAAGGAATGCAATTTCTCTTATTTATTCCAGAAGCCCTAAAGGTTATTAACATGTGTGTGTGAGAGTGTGTGTGTGTGTGTTGACTTTAAAATATGTGAAATATGCATTAAGCCATTTTTCTTTCATTAGAAAGCTCACAGTGGAAAAATCAATTTAAGAATATGCAGTATACATTAATGCAATTTTTGAAGTGGTGAAATAAGTGTGCTATTTATGTCTGCAAAATATTTTACAAGGCACTTCCATTAATTTGTCATGCTGTAAGTGTCTGTTGGCCTCTATGATGAAGCCAATTTGAGAAGCCATGGGTACAAAACAACAGTTAACTTCAGCTACTTGGAAGTTACTGTGTTATTTCAATCAGTGTTTACAATCAGAGAAAACTAAATAAGAAAAAGAGTTGAAGAACTTGGTCTGATATATTTCTTCCCTAATTAACTCCAAATACATTGTTATATTTCAACATTCCTGTGCCTAGTTTCTTCAATTATAAAATAGAGGACATTGACCAAATTGTCTCTAAATGAATTCTCTTTCACCTTTAGACTTCTCTGAATTTGTGATTCTATTTATATTATCCAAGAAATAAGCAAATAAATAAGAAGCAAATTTGTGGAAAATTTTCATGGAAGAAAGTGATTTTGTAGAATATGATGAAGAAGTGCTGCCAGAATGCTCATTGGAAGTGAGAATGGCAAGACTTCATTTCACCTACTTTGATCATATTGACAGGAGGAACCATTTTCTGGAGAAGGATATCATGCTTGGTAAAGTGGAGGATCAACAAAGAAGGGGACGGCCCTCAACAAGATGGATTGACACAGTGACTGCAGTGATGGTCTCAAGGATAGCAAGTATCGTGAGGCTGACATAGGACTGGGCAGTGTTTTGTTCTGCTGTGCGTAGGGTCTCTATGAGTTGGTGATGACTCATTAGCACCTAACAACAAGAAAAACATGTTCTGTGCTAGCTGTGGTTTGGGGTATCATGCAAGATACTTAATTTCATCAAGTGTCATTTTTTTTCATAGGTGAAATGTAAATAATTTCAAAAGCTCCACCACACTGAGGGTTCTTACAATGTTTCAATGAAAGAAATAAAGGTATCCTGTTAATTTTAAATTTCAGTACAAATATGACTTAAGAGATACATATAAACACGTATATGTTGATGTGTATATGTAAGTACATACAAAGTGGCACTTATTATTTCTATCTAAACTGATAACAGCTTTCTGGAAAGGTGACACATTACTATATGATACTCCAGTTATGTAATGGTTTAAATGAATGGACAACATTAAATAGAGGCTTACTATACTCCAGCAGAGCTAAGATGTGGAGTCTGCTTCCTTAAAGATTTAGAGCCTTTAAAATGGGTGGTCGGTATAAGTCAGAATCAATATGATGGCAGTGAGTTTGGTTTGGATTTTGGTATGCATAGAGATTTAGGCAGAAGGCCAAAAGCCAAGGTTAGTTAGTGCCTGCTTGAATGAAGTTTAAAAAAGAAAAGAAAAAATCTTAAAATCTTGACTCAAAACTCTTTAATTTTGATGGCCTCACCTAAAAAAGATGAGGCTTAATGATGTCAGAGGTTGGCAAACTATGGCTCATGGGCCAAATCCAAAAGCTGCCTGTTTTTGTAAATAAAGTTTTATTGGAACAGAAGCATAACCATCTGTTAATATACTCACTACTAACCGAAAGTTTGAATTTTAGAATCCACCCAGAAGTGCCTTTGAAAAAAATTTTTGAAAATTAAAAAAAAAAAAAAAAACTCACTGTCTCTGAGTCATATCCAACTCCTAGCGGCCCCTCCTTGGGTTTCCAAGGCAGTATCTCTACAGAAGTAGATTGCCCAATCTTGCTTCCAAGGAGTGGCTGGTGGGTTTGAACTGCCAGTATTCTGGTTAGCAAATTAGCCATTGAAAACTTCATGGAGCCAATATATGGGCTTGCCCAGAGTTGAATCAACTTGACATCCTTTTTTTTTTTTTTCAATCTGACTTTTACTGAAAAAGTTTGCTGAGCTCTCCTCTTTTCCAGTGCTTATAGTCAAAGGCAGCAGTTTTCACCTATGTGTAAATTGTACCAGAACAGCAGTTGGAGGTGCTTAATAACCATAACTTAAATAATGTCTTCTTCCCTAAGGGTCTTCACATGTGGAGTCTAAGTCCAGAATTTAAATTTATTCTAAATTAAAGCCATTCTTCTAGACTTACTTGTGTGTCCTCTTAAGCACTAGAGTACACCCTATCCAAAGGGCCATTCTTACTCTGCTACCAGAAGGATGGATTGTGAAAAATTGACCATCTTAAGGTAAGCATGTCTTACCTTAGGCTCAGATAATTAATGTCACCTATTTCACGAGAAGGCAATGATTATGTGAAAAATTTTTTTATCTGAATATTTTACACTCTCTCAATACTCCCCTGAGTTTGTAAACATGTTTTTATATAATTTACATAACACATTTTTTATACTTTAAGAAAAACATACTCACAATATATAAATGTTATAAACTTATAACATTTAATAATAATATCTTATTTAAAATGTAATAAAATGACTACTACTCTAGATACTAATATTACATCCAAAATTTTATCTCTTTTCTGTTTGCATGTACCTCTAAAAGTAATGAAATATATCTAAAATTTTGTTTTATGTACATAATGCACAAGTTCATTGCTTTTATAAGATGAAATATTCCTGCATATTCAAAGTGTATAATACTTTTATTAATAATATATCCATCTATATTTAAAGGATTATAGTTAATAATTTCCCATTGCCTAAAAAAAGAGGCCTCACCTTACAGTGTGATTTTATAAGTTCTGGGCCAGGTTATGTTCGCTATTGCAAATTATCAGTCATTTCTCCATTTCTTATACTCAATTTATTTCAATTTGAATTGCTGTGTTCATGTATTCTTATTCATGCTGTGACTTCTATTTTGGATGTTTGGCCCTTCTCTGTATGATGATATCTATCCAATCTTCATCAGTCAAAATCAAAATGTGGCATTCCTCTAACTAGAAGTCATATGGTCTTTCACTGAATTCCTTAATATTTTATTTATGTTTTTATTACATTAGTTGAGATGCTTTACTTAGTATTATATTTATACAGGTCTTTGTATAAATCTTATCTTCTGTACTATATTGATACTCCAAGACATTGGGAGTTCCCTTGAATTATAGGTAATCTTCTCACTTTAATTACCTTTAAATGCCCACTGTTCTAGACATTTTAGGTCCAACAGACCCAATTTCCAAGCCAAGGTTGAGTTAAAAGTAGTCTGTACAAATTTTTGTCACCCAAGATGATGTTATTACCTGGGCACTACTGGTTAGCACAGGTAATAACATCATCTTGGGTGACAAAAATTTGTTATTACCTGGCCACTACTGGTTAGCAGGGAGCTCTGGTGGCATAGTGCCTAAGGCATTTGGCTGCTAACCAGAACGCTGGCAGTTCAAACCCACCAGCCACTCCTCCGAAGGAAGATGGGGCAATCTACTTCCATAGTGATACTGCCTCAGATACCCAAGGAGGGGTCACTATGAGTCGGGTCCAACTCTACGGCACATAACAACAACAATTAGTTAGCAAGTCCCAGGACTACTACCACTGGAAACTACAGATAACTGCCTTCTCCAGTCTTGGTAAGCTAGTACCTTTTCATCTTTTTCAGAGTTTTATTGATGTATCATTGACAACAATAAACTGCATATTTAAAGTGTGCAATTTAAAAAGCTTTCACATATGTGTGAACTCATGAAAACACTGTCACAACCAAAATATCCAGAAAAAAAACAGTTGCTTTTAAATTGATTCTGACTCATGACAATGTCAAGTGTGTCAGAGTAGAGCTATGCTCCATAGGATTTTCAATGGCTGATTTTCCAGAAGTCGATCACCAGGATTTTATCATGAGGAGTCTCTGGGTGGGCTGGAACCCCCAACCTTTCTATTAGCAGCAGAGCATGTTAACCATTTGGGCTAAGCAGGAACTCCACAATCAAAATCATGTTCATTACTGATATTTATGAGTGTATAAGGAAATGATCTCTCTGTGTTCTCCAGGAGGATAATTGTCTCAGTATACACAGGCTGGGTTATATGGTGTTCTTAAACAATGACACTCTCTCAGTGGTTTATTTCTTGATCATGTTGTGTCTGTTGTGGTTGGCTGGGCACCACTGTGCATCCTTGTCATCCTCACTTTGGAAACTAGGATATCAAAGCAGCAACAATCTGGAATGTTGCAACTAACCATACAGGAAAGAAGAACTGTGGAAAAGTAAGTGTTGGCTCTCTAAATTTGCACCTACAAATGACAACCCACACAACTGTTCATGTTTCAATGTCAAAGCAAGTCCTAACACTATGACTGAATGCAATGTGGCAGTGAAGTGAAATCTTACCAATGTTTCCAGAGAGAGAGAATCAGATATTTGTGAACATCCCCAATATTTATCTCAGTAAGCTAACATTATTTTTTAATGGCGTATCCTTTAGGAAAAATAAATTAAAAAAGGCAGCTTCTTCTTAGGTACTTTTTCCTTTGGCCCTGGATTCTAAATCTTGCATTTTTGAAATTCAAATATTAATGGCTGCCATTGTGGAAAAAAGAATAAAAGATATAGGATAAAAAGTAATCGCTGTATCAATGAGTTATCCAATCATAAATGTTTATTTTAAGGGGAGTATATAATTTAATGTAATATAATGACTTTAATGTGATATAATGAATTACTATCATAAGAAGTCAGTAAAATATATATTTCTATCTGTTGTTTAATATATGTAATCATTATGGATAGACATCCACATGTAAGTGACTATAAACACACAGACACAGATAATGTGTGTTTGTTCATTATCACATTGTCAACACTTAAATATTTATTTAGCAGCCCTTGTGGTGCAATGGTAAATGCTAGGCTGCTAATCAAAAGGTGGACAGTTTGAACCTACCAGCCACTCCATGGGAGAAAGATGTGGCAGTCTACTTTCTTAAACATTACAGCCTTGCATACCCTATAGGACAGTTCTGGTCTGTCCTATCAGGTCACTATGAGTCAGAATCAGTTCATCAGAAATGGAATTTTGGGGGTTTTGGATCAACTCAGTGCTAGTTCTTTTCTAGATATTAAGCACTTATCAGTGAAAAAAACAGACAACATCCCTACCTTCATGGAAATAGAATACAGTCAAAGAATTAAATATATAATAAGTTAAATGATGTATGTGTCATGAAGAAACATAAAGCAGGACATAGGAATGGGGTAGCAATAGTCATTTTAAGTAGAGTGATCAGTGAAGCATCAGTGAGAAGGTGACATTTGAGTAAAGAATCAGTGATCAGCTGAACTATGAAGGGAAGAGTGTTTCAAGCACACCAACAAACAAATGCAAAGAAATCAGAAAGCAAGCTGTTCAGAAAATTCTGACATTTATTTACCTTGTGCATTTATCATACTATTAATATCCCTTTGACAGATATCTCTAATTATTCATTATTCAGTGTACACTCTCCAAATTTTACCAAGGCCCAAGGCCACAAGCTATAAAGATGCCTCCCTTGCAGCTAGATGTAGCTATGTTCTCTCCAATGTTATATGAGTGAAGTGGTATGAGCAATCTATGCGTCCAATCTTTAAAAAAAAAAAAAAAAAAGCCCTATTTGCCACCAACTTACTCTTTCTCCTTCCTGCTCTCTACAAGATTGTTATAAATGGATCAGCCCTTAGACCTTTGAGGTAAAATATTGCAGGACCACTCTGCACCCTTGGACCTCTTCTTTCTGCATTATTATTTGAGAGAAATAAACTTCTTTCTGGGATAGATGTGTTAAAGCACATCAGCAGTGCACTAATACAAGCTCTTCTGGTTCAGGTTAATTAGTATTATGCCCTTTCAAGCTAAAAAATGTTTTGGGTCAGATAATCAATAACAGTCACCTTTCTGCTAAATACATAAAAAGTTGTAATTATGATATGTGCTCATTCTCCTACCTTGAGAAATATATTATTGTCCAATAAGTGTTATCATTCAACTATATTGTTAAAACAAACTGAAGGGCAGAGACAGATGTTTTCTCATAGTTTGAAAGTGAAATAGGACAAACTGTGCAAAACCTTTGAAGATAAAGGCATAGTGTGAAAAAAAAAAAAAAAAGAAGAAAGAAAGAAAGCCTTTCAGCACAATGCTTATTCTTGAAGAACATAGCTCTCAGTACTGCATTGTCACTGTAGGGTCAAAATGACTTTCAACTTGAAGATTGCCTTCCTATCAAAAGACAAAAAAAGGCCAATACACTCCACAGGGACAGCAAAGTCATAGCCAGGAAGTTAACCTGAAATAGTAAGGGATGAGTCTAGCGTTGGTTTGGAGAGAAGGAAAAATTTTAGTAGTAGATCTCTTTTGAGAATTGAAGTAAAAATTAACATTTTTACTTTCCTTGAAGTCTTGTGCAAAAAGTAAAAATCCAATGGCACAAAGATTAAATGCTGGAAAAGGTTGAAGAACATACTCTTGTCTTTGTATGGAAATATCTGGTCAAGACCACCATCCCACTCCCACCCTCCCCACCAGCTCTCACCACTGTCATTCTTGTACTCATCAGAACTAATGATATTATACTTTTTATTCTTCTCTTCATCAGTTATCAAGAATGCCACATAACCCCTCATTTTCATTTCCACTTCATTATATGTATCCTCTTTTCTGTATCTTTTTCCTGCCAGCACCTAACTTCCAAAACATTTTTCCAATGTCTTCTGGAATTGAGAGTCAGATACGAGCAAAACTTCTTGAAGTCCTAATTTCTCTTCTGAATGTTACCTTCACCTTCTAACTCTTGAGAGCTGATTCTCTTTTGAGGATACAACTCCTCTAAAGTTCTTTCAGTTGATGGTTTTGTGTTTTACCTCTCACATCCTTGTTCCTCCTGGAGGTGTTCTAGGGTCCTCCCTGTTCCTTCTTTTGCCTTCAGACATCTCCTTCCCTTTCCCTAAAAAAAAAAAAAAAAAAAACAGGATTTCAAGCTTCAGTCATGAGACTCTACACAACCCATTACCTGTCATTTTCATTCCAAATTATTCCTTGAATATTTTAGCACTCCAAGAGCAGAATTTGAATGGTTGTGACAGAGATAAGATGATCCCTAAAGCCCGAAATATCACTCTCTGGTTCTTTACAGAAAATGTTTTCTGACCTCTTTTCTTATCCACTCACTATCCAAATCTCCTAAAAGACAATTTTGCATCATCACTGTCTTTTCAAATGTTCAACAATATCACTCAATCCTCACTTTCCACTGATGCCTTTGATTAATATTTTATTCAGAAAAAATAATCATTAAACATTGAACATTCACAAGTTACTACCATTGTTCTATCCATCTATTAGCATCTATGACAATATAATCTAACTTTCCCTTTGCTACTAAAGATAAAAATGCATGCTCACATTGGCTCTGGATCTTTTTTCCTTTCATCCACTCAAGAGTGTCACTCTCTTTTCCTAAATTATCCATTTATCCTTTTTTCAACCACATAAGCTGTGACTATATTCAGGCACAGACCTTGCCAGATGGAATACAAGAGAATTGAATCAAATACACTTGTGGAAATGATGATGGAGCATCTCAATACCAGCAGTCAAAACAATGCCAGGGGCCAACTGTGAAACAATCAATTGCTTGTATGCAAGTTCAAGTTGATGTGGAACAAAATTAAAACAAGTCCATGAGATCCAAAATACAACCTTGAGTAAATTCCACCTGAATTTAGTGATCATTTCAAGAAGATATTTGATAATTGACCATTAATGACTAAAGATTATACAAGTTGTAGGATGACATCAAGGACAACACACATGAAGAAAGCAAAAGGTCATTAAAAAGATGGGAATGTAAAAAAAGAGCAAAATAAATGTCAGAAGAGGCTGAAACTTGCTCTTGAATATAGAAAACCAATTGCAAATAGAAGAAATGATAATGTAAAAGAGCTACACAGAAGATTTCAAAGGACATCTCAAGAACATGAAGTACATTATTATTATTATTATGAAATGTGCAAAGACTTGGAGTTGGAAAACCAAAGGGAAAGCTACAGTCATTATTTCTCAAGCTGAAAGAACTGAAGAAAAAGCACAAACCTCAGGTTGCAGTATTGAAGGATTTCATGGGCAAAAAATTGAATGATCCAGAAGTATCAAAAAAGATGGAAGGAACACACAGAGTCATTGTATCCAAAGATCCGGTCAGTGTTCAATCATTTCTGGAGGGTAGTATATGATCAAGAATCCATGGTATTGAAGGAAGAAGTCTAAACTGCACTGAAGGCATGGGAAAAAAACAGGGCTCCAGGAATTGATGGAATACCAATTAACATGCTTCAACAAACAGATGAAATATTGGAAGTGCTCACTGGTTTATGCCAAGAAATTTGGAAGACAGCTACCTGGCCAATTAGCTGGAAGAGATTCATATTTGTTTGCATTCCAAAGAAAGGTGATTCCAAGGAAAGTGGGGTGGGAATTGATTAATAATATCATTAATATCACACATAAGTAAAATTATGCTGAAGATAATTTGAAAATGGTTGCAGTCTTACATGAACAGAGAAATTCAAGCCAGATTCAGGAGAGGATGTGGACCAATGGATATCATTGCTGATGTCAGATAGACCTTGGCTGAAAGCAGAGATATGGGAAAAATACTTAACTGTGTTTTATTGAATTTATGAAGCCATTCAGCTGTGTGTGTCATAACAAATAATGGGTAAAAGTACAAAGAATGGGAATTTCAAAACCTTTAATTGAGACATAACATGAAGAATCTATACACAGACCAAGAGGAAGTCATTTGAAAAGATAAAGGAAATACTACATGGTTTTAAATCAGGAAAAGTGTCAGGATTCACCATATTTATTCAATCTATTTGCTGAATAAATAACCAGAGATGCTGATCTATATGAAGAAGAATGTGGCATCAATTCTTCTGTGCTCTTCCTTATTCGTTGTCTAGCTCTCATATGTATATGAGGCAAGTGAAAATACCATGGCTTGGGTAAGGTGTGTCTCAATCTTCAAAGTGACATCTTTGCTCTTAAACACTTTACAAAAGTCTTTTGCATCATACTTGACCACTGCAATACATTGTTTGATCTCAAGATCTCTATTTTCATGGATGTTGATTTTAGATCCAAGTAAAATGTAATCCTTGACACTTTCAATCTTTTATCCATTTATCATGATGTTCTTATTGGTCCAGTTCTGAGGACTTTTGTTTTCTTTATGTGGAGGTGTGTAATACATAATGAAAGCTGTAGTCCTTGATCTTCATCAATAAGCACTTCAAGTCTTCTTTGTTGTCAGCAACCAAAGTTGTGACATCTGCATATATCAGGTTGTTAATGAGTCTTCATCCAATCCTGATGATGTGTTCTTCATCGTCTAGTCCAGCTGGTCTCAAGCGTAGTAACTATTTTACAGATGGCACCAAGACTGGGCAGTGCTTCTTTTTGTTGTATTCAGGGCCTATGCTTGAAAGCCAACTCAACAGCAGAGCAACAACCTGTGGACAACTGAATTTTGACAAGGGGTCAAAGTCCATTCAGTGAGGCAGAAGCAATCTCTTTAATAAATAGTGTTCAGAAAACTGGATGTCCACCAGCAGAAAAATGAAACAGGACCCTTACCTCACAAAATACACAAAAACTAATTCAAAACAGATCAACCCTCTAATGTTAAACCTAAAACCTTAATATTCCTGGGAGAAAAATTTGTTGTTGTTAGCTGCTGTCAAGACGTCTTCGACTCATAGATATTCTATGCACAGCAGAACAAAACACCACCCAGTCCCGTGACAGCTCTGTGATCCCTGCTTTACTTGAGCCCATCACCACAGGCACTGTGTCAATCCATCTCATTGAGGACCTTCCCTGTTTTCATCAACCCTCCACCTTATCAAGCATGACATCCTTCTCCAGGGAATAGTCCCTTCTGATAACATGACCAAAGTAGGTGAGATGAAGTCTGGCCATTCTCACTTCCAAGAATCATTCCAGCTGCATTTCCTCCAAGGAGAAAACTATGGGACCTGTTGTTGTTGTTGTTATGTGCCCTTGAGTCGGGCCCAACTCATAGCGACCCCTCCTTGGGCTTCCGAGGCAGTATCACTATAGAAGTAGATGGCCCAACTTCCTTCCGAGGAGTGGCTGGTGGGTTTGAACAGTTAGCCTTAGGCACTACACTCCCAGAGGTCTTCTTTTGTAAAAAATAGGATAACAAACATAACAGCAACACATTTATTGAATAAATGAGAGTGTCTTCCTAAAAATTAAAAATTTATGATCATCTTAAGACATTATTAAATAGTAAATAGACAACCTACAGATTGGGAAAAAAAATCTTTGGAATCAACTTATTCAGTAAGGGTCTAATCTCTAAATTCTATAGAAAATTGCAACAAATCAACAACAAAGATAAACAATCCAATCACAAAATGGGCAAAGAACATGAATTGAACCTTCACCAAAGAGGACATCCAAGTAGCCAACAACATATTAAAAGCTGTTCATGATCATTAATCATTAAATATATGCAAATAAAACTATATTGAAATACTATCTTACCCCTAACTAAAATGGCGCTGATAAAAGTAACAACAAATGTGAGGATGTAAGAAGACTGGTATCTTTATTCCCTGCTGGTGGAACTGTAAAATGGTACAACCTCTATGGAAAATGGTATTGCACTTTCTCAAAAAACTAGAAATAGAACTAAAACTATAACAGAACTACCCTGTTACCCAAACAATCCCACTCCTAGATACATAGCCTAG
>NW_006921731.1:8257796-8265826 GCF_000298275.1 Orycteropus afer afer
TTCAATTCATCAAATCTATTCTTTAGATGATCTCTAAATTCAGGAGGGATATATTCAAGATCATACTTTGGCTCTCTTGGACTTGTTTTAGTTGTCTTTAACTTCAAGTTGAATTTGCATATAATCCTTAAAAATTATAGTCTTGAAAACTCTGTTGGGCAGTTCTCTTCCTATAGGGTAACTATGAGTCAGAATCAACTTGCCAGTTTGATAGCAATGGGATTGATTTTGCTTTTTGGACTGTAACCAGGGAGAGTAACCTAATCAGCAGGCTTTCATGATCACTTTATTGCCAATCCAATTCACACAGGATGCTTGGAGAATGAGACTATCCCTTTGTCACGTTTATTGTGTATCTCACACAATGATACTGACAACTGAATGATGATTGATACAGATATAGAACTATACAAAATACTAGCCACACTGATCTGACCAACATCAGTGAAAGAAGTGCCACAGGTATTCTCAAATGCTTCCTTGAGTTTATATCAAAACTCCCTACATCCATACAATGGAATATTACTGTATGATAAAAAGAAATGTACTATCAAGCCACAAGAAAAGACATGGAAGAACTTTAAATGCACATTGTGAAGGAAACCAGTCTGAAAAAGCTGTATAGTATATGATTACAATTATAAGACATTCTGGAAAAGACACAACTACAGAGATTGTAAAATGATTGGTGATTTCCAGGTGTTCAAGGAGAGCAGGGAGGGATGAATATGTGGAATACAAGGTGTTTTAAGGGCAGTGAAATTATCCTTTGTGAATCTGTAATGGTGAACTCACAGCATGTATTTGTGAAAACCCATAGGACTATACAATACACATTGTAAACTGTCATGTAAACTATGGATTTTAGTTAACAATAACATATCAGTATTGGTTCATCAACTGTAACTGCAGAAATGCAAGATGTTAATAATAGGAGAAACCGTGTGCAGTGGGCAGAGGAAGGCACATGGGAACTCTCTAAACTGACTGCATAGTTTTTCTACAATCTTAAAACTACTCTTAAGAATAATTTATTTTAAAAATTCTTCCTTTGGTATTGTCTACTTAAAAAAAATAAAAATAACCTTTAAACATTAATGTACAAATATATGTTATATCAGTTTCACTTCTTCCATGAACAACAGCAATACTAATAGCTACAAGTAATGTACTGAATGTTTATGTAGTGTGTTAGTTACCTGGTGCTGTTGTAACAGAAATAACACCAGTGAATGGCTTTAAAGAAGATATATTTATTTTCTCACAATCAGGAACCTTGAAGTCCAAATTCATGGTGTGGCTTTAGGGGAAAGTACTTTGCCTATTTCAGCTTCTGTTGTTGTTAGGTGTCTTTGAGTAGATTCCTGATTTATTGAGACTTTAAGTATATCAGAAGAAAATGTTGCCAGTTTCTGGGTCATCTACTCAATTATTGCTATGTTTGAGCCCATTGTTGCAGCTTCTTGTAGCCAATGATCATTGGAATTCCTGGGTTTGTAGATTCATCTACCTCTACGACCAGATAATGTCTATTTTTCCCCTGCATGTATGCCTGTGTCAAATCTCTTTACATAGCTCAGAAGCGATTAGGTTTAGGATGCAGCCTACAGTGGTATGTCTTCAAATAGGTGATTTCTAACATTGCAGTAGATTGCATTATGGATCATGATTTTATTAGATTATATTCACAGGTATAGTGGTTAGGACTGCAATGCATATTTGGGAGGGTGGGAGACACAAGTGAATGTGTTTATCTCACATGTTTATCTCATTTCACCTATTACAGGCTGTGTCTGCATTATGAATCTGGTCTATTCTTAAGTGTGTCTTTAAGTCAAATTTGTAGGTAAATCAGAACAGGTGGTGGCATAGTGGTTAAAATGTTCTGCTGCTAACCAAAATGTCAATAGCTCAAACCCACCAGCCACTCCATGGGAGAAAGATGAGGCAATCTGCTTCTGTAAAGATTTATAGCCTTGGAAACTTCATGAGGCAGTTCTATTCTGTCCTGCAGGGTCACTATGAGTCAGAAACTACTCGATGGCAGTGAGTTTGGTTTTAGTGAAAGAAAAGGCTTGAATCCTTTTCAATGATTTAAAAGCTGCACAAAGAAAAAGTGAAGGTGATTGTGATGAAGATTTGTTGCAAGTAGGGGTTGGCTCAATTATTTCAAAGTGAGGGAAAATTTATACAAATTAAATGCCAAGCATGAATTGTTCATAAGTTGGATGTTCATAAACTGGAGACTTATTGTATCCCATTTTATAGATGATGGTGCCAAGCTTGGAGGTATCAGGTTACTTGCCAAGATCAGGCTATTTACTTCATGGAGCTGGATTCAAATCAATGTCATCAATTCTAGACCAGTTATATTCAATTGCTATGTGATTATTTTCATGAGAATGGAGATCTGAAAACACCAAGAGTAAAATCAATAAAGTTTTTGGAACACATTTCTTACTATGGAGGCTGATAAAATTGTGAGGTACACTCAGTTGTTTTTTGAATTATTTAATGATATACCTGTCTTCCTCTAGGGAATCCAGGAGACAGTGAGCAAGCAGCAGAAGGATCCATGTAAGCAGAGGGACCCAGAACCCAACCCCCAGGAGGCAGGAAAAGCAGAGGGGAAAGGAAAGGACAGCCAAGGCATCCAGGACAAAGCAAGCAAGTGGCAGAAGGATCCAGGTAAGGGGAAGGACCCAGGTCCCAACCCCTAAGTAGTAGGAAAAGCAAGGGGAAAGGAAAGGAAAGCCAGGGCATCCAGGAGAGAGTGAGAAAGCATCAGGGATCTAGGTAAGGGGATGGTGGAGAGGTTTCAAACAGCTAAGGGATACAAATTTGTCTGAGAGTTTGTCATACTGTGGTGGCATATTGCTCTGAGGTTTGAGGGGGTGCCACTGATGCTTCAAATGCCAGCAGACTTGCACATGGTGCACAGGCTTTGGTGTGGCTTGCAGAATTAGACAGACTAGAAAGAAGGAAGAGGCCATCCACTTCTCAAAGAATTGGCCAGGGAAAACCTTACAAATAGCAGAGAAACACTTTACAATACTAGGCAACTATATGAATAGCCTGGAAACATTGTCTGATACAGTGTAGAAGGATAAGTCACTTAGGTCAGAGGGCTCTCAAAATATGACTGGGAAAGAGATTCATCATTAGAGTAGAACCAACCTTACTGATATGGATAAAGAAAAGCTTTCAGGACCTCCATTTGCTGATGTGACATGACTCAAATTGAGCAGAAACAGCTGCAAACATACATTAATAATTGGCACATGGAATGTATGAAGTATGCATCTAGGAAAATTGGAAGTTGACAAAAATGAAATGAAACACATAAAGATGGATATCCTATGCATTAGTGATCTGAAGTGGACCGGTTTTGGGCCATTTTGAATCAGACAACTATATGATCTACTCTGTTGGGAATGGCAATTTGAAGAGGAATGGTGTGTCATTCATCATGACAAAGGATATTTCAAAATCTGTCCTGAAGTACAATGCTGTGATAAGATAATATCCATATGTCTATAAGGGACATCAGTTAATATGACTAACCACCAAAGCAAAAGATGAGGAAATTGAAGATTTTTATCAACTTCTGCAGTCTGAAATTGACTGAACATGCAAACAAGATGTGTTAATTATCACTGGTGACTGGAATGCAAAAGTAGGAAACAAAGAATAATCGCCAGTATTTGGAAAAGCTGGCCTTTGTGACAGAAATAATGTTGGAGATCACATGATAGAATTTTGCAAGACCAGCGACTTATTCATAGCAAATACCTTTTATCAACAACACAAACAATGGCTATACATGTGGACTTTGCCAGTTGAAATATACAGGAATCAGATTGACTATATCTATGGCAAGAGGTGATGGAAAAGCTCAATATCTTCAACCTAAACAAGTCCAGGAGCTGATTGTGGAACAGACCATCAACTGCTCATATGCAAGTTTAACTTGAAGTTGAAGACAATTAAAACAAGTCCATGAGAGCTAAAATATGATCTTGAATATATCCCTCCTGAATTTAGAGACCATCTAAAGAATAGATTTGATGCACTGAACACCAATGACCAAAAACCAGAAGAACTGTGGGATGACATCAAGAACATCATCCATGAAGAAAGCAAAATGTCATTAAAAAGATGAGAAAAAAAGAAAAGACCAAAATGGATGGCAGAAGAGAATCTGAAGCTTGCTCTTGAGTGGAGAGTAGACAAAGCAAATGGAAGAAATGACAAGATGAAAGAGCTGAACAGAAAATTTCAAAGAGCAGCTCAAGCAGACAAAGCCAATTACTATAATGAAATGTGCAAAGACTTGGAGTTAGAAAACCAAAAGGGAAGAACATGCTCAGCATTTCTCAAGCTGAGAAAACCAAAGAAAAAATTTAAGCCTTGAGTTGCAGTATTGATAGATTCTATGGGAAAACTATTGAATGATGCAGTTCTGGTGGCATACTACCTAAGGCATTTGACTGCTAATCAGAAGGCTGGGGGTTCAAACCCACCAGTTACTCCTCAGAAGGAAGATTGGGCAATTTATTTCCATAGTGATACTGCCTCAGAAACCCAAGGAGGGGGTCTCTATGAGTCAGATCTGACTCGATGGCAATGAGTTATTTTGATTGAGGAAGTGTCAAAATAAGATGGAAGGAATATACAGAGTCACTTTACCAAAAATAACTGGTCAATCTTCATTCATTTCAGGGGGTGGCAAATGATCAAGAACCAATGATACTGAATGAAGAAGTCAAAGCTGCACTGAAGGAATTGCCAAAGAACAAGGGTCCAGGAATTTATGGAATACAGATAGAGATGTTTCAGCAAATGGATGCCCCACTGGAGGCACTCACTTAGTTATGCCAAGAGATTTGGAAAACAGTTACCTGGCCAACTGACTGGAAGAGATCTGTATTTGTACCCATTCCAAAGAAAGGTGATTCTACAGAATGTGGAAATTATTGAACAATATCATTAATATTGCATGCAAGTAAAGTCTTACTGAAGTTAATCCAAAAATGATTGCAGCAGTATATGGACAGAGAACTTCCACAGGTGCAAGCTGGATTCAGAAGAGGACATAAAACAAGGGATAACGTTGCAGATGTCAGATGGATCTTGGCTCAAAGCAGAGAATACCAGGAAGATGTTTACTTGTGTTTTATTGACTATGCAAAAGCATTTGATTGTGTGGCTCATAACAAATTTTGGATAACATTGATAAGAATGGGAATTCCAGAACACTTAATTGTACTCATGAGGAACCTGTACAGAAGGCTGTCATTTAAACAGAACAAGGGAACACTGCATGGTTTAAAATCAGGAAAGGAGTGTGTCAGGGTTGTATCCTTTCCCTATATTTATTCAATCTGTATGCTGAGCAACTAATCTGAGAACCCGGACTATATAAAGAAGAACGTGGCATCAAGATTGGAGGAAGAATCATTAACAACTATGATATGCTGATGACACAACTGTGCTTGCTGAAATTGAGGATGCCTTGAAGTACTTAATGATGAAGATTGAAGAATACTGTCTGCAGTATAGATTACACCTCAATATAAAGAAAACAAAAATCCTCAGAACTGGATATACAAGCAGCACCACCATAAATGGAGAAAAGATTGAAGTTGTCAAAGACTTCACATTGCTTGCTTCTACAATCAATGCCAGTAGAAGCAGCAGTCAGGCCATCAGATGACACATAGCATTGGGCAAGTCAGCTGCAAAAGACCTCTTTCAAGTGCTGAGGAGCAAAGATGTGTCCTTGAGAACTAGGGTGTGCCTGCCACAAGCCATGATATTTTCAATCGGCTCGTATGCATGTGAGAGCTGGACAGTGAACAAGAAAGACTGAAGAAGAATTGATGCTTTTGAGTTGTGGTGCTGGTGAAGAATGCTGAAAGTACCTTGGACTGCTAAAAGAACTAATAAATCTGTCCTGGAGGAAGTGCATCTGGAAAGCTCCTTGAAAGCATGAATGGCCAGACTTCGTCTCACCTACTTTGGTCATATTATCAGAAGGGACAATTCCCTGGAGAAGGATGTCATACTTGGTGAGGTGGAGGGTTGACAAAAGAGGGGAAGGCCCTCAACAAGATGGATTGGCACAGTGGCTGTGGCGATGGGCTCAAGTATAGCAGGAATCATGGAGCAGGTGTGGGACCAGGTGGTGTTTTGTTCTGCTGTGCATAGGGTCAGTATAAGTCAAAGACTACTCAATAGTACCTAACAGCAACAAAAAAAACATCTTCCTCTATGTTGTTAGGCTTCCATTAGCAAAGCAAGGTAGGGTTCTTTCACCTACATATTCCTTCTTCTAAGTCTGGAGCTCTTAAAGGGCAGGGATATTTCATTACTTTTCATGTTTACTCAATAATTCACAGTCTTAGAAGCACTGAGTAAATGGTTAATGATTAAAGTTTGTTGCTTTTAGATTCCAAAGACCAGATTGTTACACAAAAATCAGCATTACGGCAAAAATGGAGGATGACCACATTGTATCAGAAAATGGAGGATGACTACATCATTATATAACTGCCAAATTTCATCATTACATAATTACCAGACTACTGAGAATCATGCTCAGGCAAGTTGACACATAACCTTAACTATCACAGCTAGTGTTACTCTTGCCTAACACCTCAGCAATCTTACTGCCAGACATGTTTCTAATGAGCAAATTAGTTGGAAAGTAGATTTTTTACTATTGTCTTAAATGCAAAATTTTGGGTAATGAGATGGACAATAAGTGAAGAGTGGGTATATAAGTTTATTGTTTCTGGGAAAATAGTCTTTCAGCATTTAGATGCCATGTGATCCTTGAAAGCAATGAGTTAGTAAAACCTGGCAAATGAGACCCACGTGGTACATAATCGCCAAAAATAAGAATGTGACTTTTGGAGCCAGACTGCTTAGGTTTGAAAGCTAGGTCCACCAACTACAAGATGTGGAAACTTGGCCAAGTTATGTAAACCATGTGCCTTAGTTTCCTCATCTATAAATTGGGGCACAATAAAAGGACCTTGAAAGATTTCTGTGAAGGTCAAATAAGGTAAGCCATGTAAAGAACTTAGAACAATGTCTGAAACAAATACACAATATCATTTAATTAATGCCATGTCATTATATATTTAGAACATCAACAATTTTGAGAATTGCCTCTTCTTGTTTTTGCTTTATAAATAGAAAAAGTGAACACAACTAGCACAATAACTACATTGGTTTCCAAATGTGATTTCCAACTACAGTTTTATTTCTTACTTCAATGGAAAAGAAGGCTAAGGGATCTATTGCCTGCCACACAGTGAGTCTCTTTATAATAACTTATCCAAGCCTCCAAATCATCTTCATAAATGAGGTTTAGAAAAATTATCCATCTTAGCAAGATAATTATCTTACCTTGTTAGTGGCTGAGTTAAATTCAAACTCAGTTCTTCCTGATTCAGAAAACAGTGCTCTTGAGCCATGCTTTCCTTTTTGTGTGCTGGAGAACTTTGGGGACAGAAGTTCTTTAATCGACACGTGCAACAAGTATCATCTGTAAACTCAAGTGTCACTGTGCTGTATACATATATGAAATAAAATATTTATAAGTTGTTATGAATCAGATTGAACTGTCTCTGCCTCCCACCACCATGCCCCAAATATGTGTAGGTATCCTATCTCAGGGGAAGGCCCTTAGTGAGATGGATTGATACAATGGCTGCAATGATGGGCTCAGGTATAGCAAAGATTTTGAGGCTGGCACACGACAAGGAGTGTTTTGTTCTGTTGTGCGTAGGGTCACTATGAGTCAGAGCCGACTCAATGGCACCTAACAAAATCAATAATCCTATTGCCTTTATCTGTGGATAGAAACCTGCTTGGAAATAAAATTTCCTATGTTAATGAGACCCTACTTGACTGCTCACCAGAAGGCTGGCAGTTCAAACCCACCAGCAACTCCTCGGAAGGAAGGTTGGGCAATCCTACTTCTGTAGTGATACTGCCTTGGAAACCCAAGGAGGGGTCGC
>NW_006921731.1:8265926-8268017 GCF_000298275.1 Orycteropus afer afer
CTTGAAAAAAAAAAAAAAAAAAAGACACAAACACATATATGCATACCTATGCTCATTGCTGCTTTATTCACAACAGCAAATAAATGGAAATAACTAAAGTGCCCATCAACTGATAAATGGATAATTAAACTGTGGTACATGCATACAACTGAATACTCTTTTGTTAGGTGTCATCAAGTCAGTTTCGACAAATAGTGACCCTCCAGACAATAGAATGAAACGCTGCTGGGTTCTGTGCCAGCCTCACAATTCTTCATATACTTGAGCCCATCATTGCAGCCACTATGCCAATCTATCTTGTTGAAGGCCTTCTCCTTTTTTGCTGACCCTCCACTTTACCAAGCATGATATTCTTCTCTAGGTAATGCTCCATTCTGACAACTTGACCAAAGTAAGTGAAATGAAGTCTGGCCATTCTTGCCTCCAGAGAGCAATCTGGTTGTACTTCTTCCAAGACAGATTTGTTAGTTCTTCTGACAATCCATGGTACTTTCAGTATTCTTTGCCACAACAGTATTCAACACCACAACTCAAAAGTATCAACTCTTCTTTAGTCTTCCTTATTCATTGTTCACCTTTCACATGAAAATACCATGCTTTGGGTTAGGTGCACCTTAGTCTTCAAAGAGATGTCTTTGCTCTTCAGCACTTTAAGAGGAAATTTGCAGCAGATTGGTCCAGTGCAATACGTCATCTGATTTATTGACTACTGTTTTCATTGATTGTGGAACCAAGTAATGTGAAGTCTTTGACAACTTCAATCTTTTCTCCATGTATCTTGATGCTGCTTACTGGTCCAGCAGAGTACTAGGTGACCATAAAGAATAATAATAATGAGTATATGGAACATATCATAACATGGATGGATCTGGAGGGCAGAATTATAAGTGAAATAATTCAAGCATGTAGGGCAAGTGTTGTATGATCCTTCTTTTATAAGAAAACAAGAACATAAATATATATATATATATATAAAGAGAGGAAAAAAATGTTCACTGGTGGTTACTCTGGGTGGGGGGTCAGGGGAAAGTATGCTTTAGATTGTAGAGATTTGTTATTTGTATGTTTTTTATTGGTGGAAAAAGTGGCACTGAATGTGAACAGCACAACCAAAGTAAAAATGAGTGTTTGAGCACATATGGATGGGTATATATATACCTACACACACATGGATAGGTACAGCTGTGAACATATAGGAGGACAAATGAACGTATCTATGTACTTGCACATATATGTGGGTGTACAAGCATATATTGATATATTGATTGAGGATTGAAGTAAATTTTATGGATTCTATTACTCATACTGGAAGGTTTGTTTTAAAGGAAACTCATAGCCACAGTTTCATTATTATTGCCCCAAGTTTTCCCAAATGGCTTGAAAAATTCCCCCTTACACTTTTTTTTTTTCAATAACAAGATTTTATATACCTAACATCAGTGCAAATATTTGAGTCCAAACTCTCAAGGTAGAAATGATAATCCAAATTTCTGTATCTCAAATATGAATAAGCCATCAAAACAAGGATGTATGTTGTTAAAATGGTTGACTCTCTTCCAATTCCAGTTTGAGATGGGCTGCACTATAACCAGGAGCTCTGATGGCACAATAGCTAAAGCACTCAGTTGCTAACCAAAAGGTCATCAGTTTGAACCCACAAGCCACTCCACAGGAGAAAAATGTGGCAGTCTGCTTCCTTAAAGATTGTTGTTGTTGTTGTTAAGTGCCGTCAAGTCGTTTCCGACCCATAGCGACCCCATGCACAGCAGAACAAAACACTGCCCAATCCCGCACCAGCCCCACAATCCCTGCTATACCTGAGCCCATCATTGCAGCCACCGTGTCAATCCATCTAGTTGAAGACCTCTACCTCTTTCGTTGACCCTCCACCCTACCAAACATGACATCCTTCTCCAGGGAAAGGTCCCTTCTGACAACATGACCAAAATAGGTGAGATGAAGTCTGGCCATTCTTGCTTCCAAGGAGCATTCTTGGCTGCACTTCCTCCAGGACAGATCTGTTAGTTCTTTTTGCAGTCCATGGTACTTTCAGCATTCTTTGCCAGCACCACAACTCAAAAGCATCAACTC
>NW_006921731.1:8269825-8289124 GCF_000298275.1 Orycteropus afer afer
AGAACAGACAGAGAGGCAAGCAAGCCCACACTGGGGGAGATAGACGCCATGTGAAGACTGCCAAGGAACTGAAGAAGGTGGAACTACAGAAGCTGAAAAAGACAAGGATTTTCCCCTACAACTCTCAGAGAGAGCCTGTACCCTGAATTTAGACTTCTGGCCTCCTGAACTGTAAACAAATAAATTTTTTCTCTTTAAAGTCACTCACTTGTGGTATTTCTGTTAGAGCAGCTCTAAGAAACTAAGATAGATGCATGTATACAAACAGAAATGGTCAGTTTGTTCACAGACTAAGAGCACTAGAGGGTAATTCATTGGCAAGGGAAGAATAATTCCCCTTCCCCTCCACTGCGTGTAAGAAGGTCCAGGACAGCTTTCTTCCATAACTGTCAGTTTCAAAAAGGTGCTAATTGATAGTTTTGCATTCAAAGGTTTGTAGTCAAATAAGTTTGGCAAAAGCTGAACTCTTACAGACACCTCTTGGAGATTTACCAGACACGCAAGCAAATTACAGACTCAAAAAACCTGAAAACCTGTAGGAAGAAAAGCCAGCAATTCTCTAACCTTTTTGATCAAAGAAGTCCTTTCTCCCATTAACCTCCTGCAGAACTAGTTATTCAAAACATATAATTTGGGAAACAATTCTACATTATTCTTATCCATCAAGGTGCCAGCCAGTTCCCTTTTTGTACTTCATGAGATTAAGGTGTTAAATGTTCTTTCTATTATTTAAAATGTGAGAGGATAGTTAAGTTTTTTTCACAAAAGGAAGAACATAATTCCTAAAATGTGTCTTTCAGTCCCAGAAGCTACAAAAGCTCTGCCCTCTGTAATGACAGCTTGTCCAGGCAGCAACACTTCATCTCACTAACTGCCCCTTTTCCCTGCGTGTTCAGTGTGCACTAGAAAGGGACCCCCAAGGAGAGAGTACTGTGGGGAATGTTAGCAGGTCAACTGTGAGACTGCTAGAAGGCAGGTGATGCCTTTGCAGGTTGGAGGAGAAACAAAACAAAAGTAATGACTCCTGGGGAACTCTATGGTTCAGTACAGTCAGTAGCTGGTAGGCTGCAAGCTTCCTACAGTGGTACACAGCTCTCTCCACAGCTGCCAACTTCTGCAAGCCCATAGCTCATTGAGGTCATGCCAGTACCTATTAGGATGGTAAGAGCAAGGATGTCTATCTATAGAGGGTGATCAGTGTGATACATTCCAAATCCCTTTAAGGAAGATAGGATATCCAGGCCAATGGCCTGATTCTGGGTTTCCCCAGGAACATAAAAAAGTGAAGGAAAGCCACAAGTTGATATTTTCTGATCTCATCCATAAACCATCAAATTTTGCCCCTGATACCACATTCTGGGAAATATACCAAGCCCTTTAAAAGGTGGAAAATGAAGGACATACGCTCTCTGCTTTGCGCTTCAATGAATTTACAGAATAATTTGGTGTGATAATATGGATGCACTTTAAAAAAAGATAAATTACCATGCAAAACAGTTTATCATTAGCATCAGGTGAAAGGATGGATTACAATTGCAATTGAAGACAGCAGAACCAGAGGGAATGGCTTGGAGCAAAAGTTGAAAGGAACCAATACAAGAGCTGAGTAGGGAGGGGAAGAGTTTGGCCGAAGTCAAGTTTGAGAGGAGATTTGATATGAAAATGGATTTTGGATGACAGGCTAAAGAGTAAGATTTAGGTATTAATCACCAGGCCACTGAGTTGATTCCAACTCATATTGATGACTCCCACTGGATTTCCAAGATGGTAAATTTTTATGGAAGTAGATTTCCTCATATTTCTTCCATGGAATGGCTGGTGGGTTTGAACTGCCAATTTTCTGGTTAGTAAATACCTTAGGCACCATGCTACCAAAGCTCCTTAGTATTTCTTAATGGAGTCCCTGTGTGGTGTCAGCAGTTAAAATGATAACCAAAAGGATGGAGATTCAAGTCCACTAAAAGACACCTCAGAAGGAAAGCCTGATTTAATTCCTAAAAATCAGTCATTGAAAATCCTGTGGTACACAGTTTTACTCTTACACATATTGGGCTGTCACGAGTCAGAATAGCTTTGAAAGTATGTAGTTATTTCTTGAATAGAGAAGTAAGCTACCTTTACCCTATTCCCTTAAAAACATAATTCCATTGCTCCACTCAGCTCAATTATTTGCTTTTTACTACATTTGTCATGCCTTTCTTCATCTCCCAATGTTATTCTTACTGTTTGGAATGTCTTTTCCAATTTTGCAGCTTGTTGACTTCAGCCTATGGTTTCTGCAATCCAAATATTTTAGACAATTTACCATTGAGTACAAAAGAGGTCACAAAATTAATGGCCAAAGTATCACAGTATTTTTCACCACGCACGGTGAGCACTGGATATGAGCTTCCCTTCAACATTTCTCCATCTGTTTTTGAAGGTTTTTACATTTCAACTTCTTAGATTTTGATTTGCTGCCCACAGGTTGCTTGAGGGGAAGGCACTATGATACAACAACTGTGTTTGGAGGAGCTGTCTACTCCTCTGTTGCATTGGGTCATCATTAAGTAGTCTCCAGGCTTAGCTCTTGAAGGGCCAGAGCTCTTTAGTCCTTCTCAGAGTAGGGGTGGAAGGGTTGGGAAAGGCATGGTATGGGAAGACAGGCTTTTATGCTGACTCTATATTGACCTTTCTCACCCTAGTCTTCTTTGAGAAACTCACTTAAAAGTATTAAGCTATAACAATAATTTCCTGTTGTTTATAAACAAAAAAGTATCATTCAAGTATGACTGAGTCGAATACTCATTCAGTGTCATTGAAACTTGATCTTGCTCTAAAACTGTTGCTATCATGTCAGTTCCAACTCATGGTAAGCCCATGTGTGTTAGAGTAGAATTGTGTTCCACACGGTTTTCAATGACTGATTTTTCAGGCCTTTACTCTGAGATGCCTCTGAGTAGATTCATGTCTCCAACATTTAGGTGAGCAGCAGAATGTGTTAATGATTTGCACCATGTAGATACTTCCCTGATCTTTCTATTCATTCCATTTCGGAATTCTGTTTTGACTTTTTACTCACTTCAGGCTCAGACAAGCATATGGAAACAGAAGAGCTTCTTCTTGACAAGTGTTCCAAAAAATTTGCAGAGATAGTCTCTGTACATGCTTTGTGTCACATTCCCATCTCTAAGCCAAGGATCAGAAACAAACAACAAAAAAAAATCCACTACTGTTGAGTTTCCAACACATAGTGACTCGTGTAATCTTTATGAAAGAAGATTGCACGTCGTTCTCCCACAGAATGGCTGGTGGTTTCAAATTTTTCACCTTTTGGTTAACAGCCAAGTTCTTAACCACTGTGCCACTAGGGCTTCTGCAAGGATCATAGAGCTAGAATATTTAAATTGGCCAGTTCTCTGTTATGTGCTACCCATGAATTTAGGGATAGATTATGACCCCCATTCTCAAGTTCAACCATTTGTTATAAGGGTAGAAAAGGATTGTGTCCTAACAATAATAAGAAAGCCTGGAATACTACTAGAAAAAAAGTGGATAGATAGATATAAACACCAAAACTCTCTGTCATTGAGTCAATTTTGACTCATAGCAACCCTCATCTGGTTTTCTAGTCTGTAAATCCTTACAGAAGTAAATTGCTTCATCTTCCTCCATGGAACAACTGGTGGGTTTAAACTTCCTACCTTTTGGGTAGCAGCAGCCCAGTGTTTTAACCATAGCACCACCTTAGATAATATAGGAGAGATAGAAATTGTAGCTGTTCATCAAAGTCTCTAAGCAGCACCATTTGTACTCAGGGGCTTTTAAAGTCTTTTATCTTATAGCCCCTCCTCTGCTATAGAATCTAAACCATTGTGCCAGAGAAATGAACCAAAAACAGCCCAATAATCTAAGGGAAAGGAGGAGGACAAATGCTTTGGCTGTCTTCATATCCCTCATCGTTCTGTTTGATTGCACTAAGAATCTTTGTACTAAAAATAATAAAGTCCTCCAAACACCATCTTCACTCCATCCAATTCAAGTAATTCCCTCCCACTCCAAACAATAAACAAAGTTGCCATGCAGAACCACCATAGAAACATACATTCACTAGATTCACTGAGCAGCAATCAACCTGGTTAGAGCTGAACTAAGATACTAATCCAAATTTAGTTGCAATTCAATCACTGCCTCCTCTGAGAAATCTCTGACACAGCTGTTATTGTTAAGGACCCTTCCCGTCAGGTCTTCATAATCACTGATTACTTCTTTATCTCTTGTTATCATTATCTCTCGCTTCCTTTTGAGCATGAGGGTCTCAAGACCAGAGCTTGTGTTTTCATCATTGAATCACAGTGCTTAATAATTCAGTGTCTTTCCTTATTGAATTGTTATTTTTGTGTTGTTAGCTGCCGTCAAGTCAGTTCTGACTCACAGTGACACTGTGCACAACAAAATGAATCACTGTCTGATCCTGGCCATATTCATAATTATTGCAATGTGTGAGCAAATTGTTGTAGCCACTGTGTCCATCTCATTAAGGGTCTTCCTCTTTTTCCCTAACCCTCTATTTTACCAACCATGAGTCTTTCTCCAGGGACTGGTCCCTCCTGATAACATGTCCAAAGCATGTGAGATGAAGTCTCATCATCCTCACTTCTAAGGATCATTCTGGCTGTATATCTTTCAAGACATATTTGTTCACTCTTCTGGCAGTCCATGATATATTCAATATTTTTTTTCCAACACTATAATTCTAAGGCATCAACTTTTCATTGGTCATTCTAATTCTTTGTCCAGCTTTCACATGCCTATGAGGTGATTGAAAATACTATGGCTTAGGTCATGTATACCCTAGTCTTCAGAGAGACATCATCACATTTTAATACTTCAAAGAAGTCTTTTGCAGTAAATTTGTCTGATGCACTGTATTGTTTGATTTCTTGACTGCTGCTTCCATGGGTGTTGATTGTGGATCCAAGTAAAATGAAATCCTTGACAATTTTAATACTTTCTCAATTTATCAAGATGTGGCTTATTAGTCCAGTTATGAGGATTTTTGTTTTCTTTATGTTGATGTGTAATCCATACTGAAGGATTATGGAGCACAGTAAATGATGATCTTCATCAGTAGGTGCTTCTAATCTGCTTTCAGCAAGCAAAATTTTCTCACCTGTATATCACAGATTGCTAATGAATCTTTCTCCAATCCTGATGCCATGTTCTTCTTCATATAGTCCTTACTGAATTGCCTGTAACCAAAGTAATACCTAATACAGAATAGTTGAAAAACAGTTGCTGTTGAGTTGACTTAGACTGATGACAATCTTATGTGTGTCAGAATTGAACAGGACTCCTAGAGTTTTTGTTGTTGTTGTTGTTATGTGCCATTGAGTCGGACCCGACTCATAGCGACCCCTCCTTGGGTTTCTGAGGCAGTATCACTACGGAAGTAGATTGCCCCAGAGTAGATTATCAGGCCTTTCTCTGAGATGCCTCTGAGTGAACTTTCAGTTAGTTGCCAGGAATGCTAACCATTTGCAATGCCCCGAGAACAAGCACCCTATAAACTTTTATTGAGAGAATTAAAAATGAAAAAAAATGGTTTAGGGACTTTAACCTATTAGCAGTGCATAGGAAGTTCAAGAGCAAGAGAGAAGCTAGGGAGTGGTTAGCCTTTAGTCAACTATTGCTCTTATGTGCCAGAAGTTATTATAAAAGATTTTATGAAGTTCACTGTATATCACAACTGCAAGGTAATCTACAAAGCAAGTTAACCAACATTTTCTCTAGTCTCTTGGAATTGTTAAGAGATTACAGACAAATCTGGCTAGGAACATAGGTAAACAACACAGAAACCAATAACATAAATTTGGATTGTTCACAAGCCCTGATTTAATACATTACATGGGCTGATAGGTAGCAAAGGAAATTTACAGTTGACGATGGAGCTAAGAAATGAAGAATAAAAATTGTATTTCTAAATGGTAATTTTAGACTAGACTCAAAAGCCCAATTTACCCCAAACTGCCAACTTATTTAAGAAAAATGAAATGAGATGAAGCTTGTGGTGTAGTACATTAACTGGTATGGCTTTTCTAGCCATAAGTCTTTGTAAACTCCATGGTGGAATTTGCTGTGAGCAACTGAGGAGCTCCTGATTGTAAAAGTTATCCACCTGGGATATATCTGTTGGGCGTGGCACAAAGCAATGTTCTCAAAGGTTCACTCTCTCTCAGGTGCTTAGAATTCTGATGTTATGATTAGCTAGTTTGGTCACTCTGCCAGGCTCTAAAGGAGATCTCCTAGAGGTAGAATTCTCTCTCTGACTGCTGGCTGAGAAAAAAACTGCTGCTGAGAGCCACACACTCTGAGAGCCGTGTGCTGCTGAGAAAGAGACACCAAGAGACACGCACTGCTGGGAAAGAGATGCAAGAGACACACATTGCTGAGAGAGACACTGAGAGACACACACTGCTGGGAGAGAGATTGTGAGAGACTATTGGCTGAGAGACAGCAGACTGCGAGAGACTGAGCGTTTTTCCTGAAATTGAATTGTAACCTGGTGCTTCCTTAATAAACCCCATAATCTGTGAGTTGTGTGTGGCCACTGTAGTGAATTACCGAACCCAGCAGAAAGCTGGTGAGTGCTATGGGAGGAACGGTTGGTGTCAGGGTTGGTGAAAGGGCTAGAGGGAAGCAGCATGTCTGGCCTCACAGGAATAGATCTTGGGCTATTGATGGTGCTTCTGTCTTCCTCTTGTGGGGTTAGAGGAGATCAGGGGATGTGACCTCCTTGCCCCTTTATCAAATACATTATATGGGCTGATAGGTAGAAAAGGAAATTTACAGTTGACAATGGAGCTAAGAAATGAAGAATAAAATTGTATTTCTAAATGGTAATTTTAGACAAAACTCAAAAGGCTAATTTACCCCAAACTGCCAATTTATTTAAGAAAAGTTAAATGAGATGAAGCTTTTCCATTAAATAAAACCTAAGGCAGAGTGATATACTTTTTAAACTTTTACCTCTTAGGCTTTTAAACTTTTTAAACTCTTCCTCTTACTGAGAAAACAAATCAAAAGAAAGAAATGACTACAAATCCACCCCTCTTTCCCTCAAGAAACTCAATGAGATTCAAGTAAGAAGAGCAGTTTCTAAGTCTATCTCCCAATCTCATTGGAAAATTGCAATGTCTCTTCAATTCACAGAGAACAAAGTGGAAGGGATGTTCAGGAAGTTTATGAAAGTAACAAAGAAGGCTGAATGGGAGAAATTCTCTAAGGTGAAACCACTGGAAGATCCAAAGGCATGAAGACTATCAATGAGTCATTAGGTCTGTAAAGAGTAGTAAGGGAGTCTAGCAGTGTGAGCCTCATCCTCCCAGATGAGTTCATTTCTAAATAAATATATATCCATTTGTTCAATATACATTAATTTATTATCTGCTATTCATTAAGCACCTTGTTATTGGAGATTTAGAGATGATTAAATCATAGCCCCTACTTCTGTTCCTGGGAATAGCTTTGTTGTTGTTGTTAGATGCCATCGAGTTGTCTGTGACTCATAGCAACCTCATGTACAGCCAGAATGAGACACTGCCCAACCTTATGCCAGCCCCACAATCCTTACTATACCTGAGCCCATCATTGCAGCCACTGTGTCAATTCATCTCATTCAGGGCCTTCCCCTTTTTCGTTGTCCCTCCACTTTATCAAGCATGATATCCTTCTCTAGGGAATGGTCCCTTCTTACAATATGACCAAAGTAGATGAGATGAAGTTCAGCCATTCTTGCTTCCAAGCAGCATTCCGGCTGTACTTCTTCCAGCGAAGTTGTGTCACCTGCATAACATAGGTTGTTAATAAGTGTTCCTCCAATCTTGATGCCACGTTCTTCTTCATATAGGCCAGCTTCTTGGATTATTCATTCAGAATATAAATTTAATAAATACAGTGAAAGGATAGAAGCCTGATGCACTCCCTTCTTAATTTTAAACCATGCAGTATCCCCTTGCTTTGTTTGAATGACAGCCTACTGGTCTATGTGCAAGTTCCTCATGAGCACAATTAAGTGTTCTGGAATTCCCATTCTTCTCAATGTTATCCATAATTTGTTATGATCCACACAATCAAATGCTTTTGCATAATCAATAAAACACAAGTAAACATCTTTCTGGTATTCTTTGCTTTGAGCCAAGATCCATCTGACAGCAGCAACGATATCCCTCATTTCATGTTCCCTTCTGAATCCAGCTTGCATTTCTGGAAATTCTCTGTCAATATACTACTGTAACTGTTTTTGAATTATCTTCAGCAAGATTTTATTTGGGTGCAATATTAATTATATTGTTCGAAAAATTCCACATTGTGTGGGATCTATGAAAGAAGTGAAGACCACTGAGAGAGATGCACCCTTTATAGGACTTTTTCCCTGAGTGAACATCACCACTCAAGCCAGTGCTCACATTGAAGAGTAGTTAAATCTTACACAAAATACACAATTGTGTTGGCTTGAAGTATCAAAGAGCAGAGTACAGGTTGCTAATGAGGCTGAAAATTGATAAGAAAAAAAACTCAAAAAAGGGGAGGGGATAAAAACAGTTGGAAATATGTAATCTTTCCTCAAATAATTGGTTGGTACTGTTGAGGAGAAGCATACCCCAAAGTGCCAAAGGGGAGCAACAGCTGAATAAAAAGAACAGAGATTTCAATTGCAACCCACCACTGTGAGAAGAGACTTTATAGGTTAAGTTCCACAAACTTATATTTTCATAAATATTTACTGAAACTTCACATGGAATCCAATGTTTCTGAAGCTTTTGAGGCTGATGATTCCTGAAATTATTGTCCTGAGAAAATCTTTAAACTTTTAATCAGAACTATCCACTGAAGTCATTTTAACCAAACAATAGTTTAGGTTAATTAGTGAAGAATGTCTGCATTGAGCATTAGGTTCCTTTAAAGAATTATCTATATGAAGACAAATTGATAACAGCAATTCAAAAGGTTAGGGGACAGTGAGTTTGTATTGATGATGGTGAAAATATTCAGAAAAAAGATATTGAGAAAGTGACACAACTTTAAGATTGTAACCAAGGTGTTTTTGTTTTATGTGCCATGGAATCAGACCCGACTCATAGCGACCCCTCCTTGGGTTTCCAAAGTGGTATCACTACGAAAGTAGATTGCCCAACCTTCCTTCCAAGGAGTGGCTGGTGGGGTTGAACCACCAGCCTTGTAGTTAGCAGTCAAGTGCCTTAGGCACTATGGTACCAGAGCTCCTGTAACCAAGGTAACATGTAAAAATTATAGAATTGATGTATGTTTTTCTGTGTATTCTTCATCAGAAAACAAAACAAAAAAAAACAAAAAGAAAAACATTCCTTGAATTATATTCCTTCACAAAACACTAAAAAAAAAATCTGCTACTTGTTCAAGGGATTTCCACTTATCCAATAATTTAAATTCATGCAAGAAAAACAAAACAAAATAAAACGACATCCATCAGAGAAAGACAATAAAATCCAGAGTCTCTATATTTTAAAAATACAGTATAAATTTTTTTCTTGAAAAATTACCAGACATTTGAGAAAGCAGAAAAATAACCCATTAAGAAAACAAAAATGGTCCCTAGGATAACCCACATTTTAGAATTATAAGACAGGTATTCTAAATACAACTAATAAAAATAACAGAAACGTTAAGTGCTGAGGAGTTGGTTCTGACTAACAGACTCTATGTACAACAGAATGAAACATTGTCTGATCTTTTACCATCCTCACGATCTTTGCTATGTTTGAGCCCATCCTTGCAGCCACTGTGTCAATCCATCTGGTTGAGGGTCTTGCCCTTTTTCTCTGATCCTCCATTTACCAAACAAAATATCATTCTTTAGGGAATGCTCCCTTCTTACAACATGACCAAAGTAGGTGAGATGAAATCTGACCCATCTCGTTTCTAAGGTTGTACTTCTTCCAAGACAAGTTTGTTTGCTCTCTGGCAGTCCATGGTATTTTCAGTATTTTTCACCAACACCACAGTTCAAAAGAATCAATTCTTCTTCCATCTCCCTTATTCATTGTCCAGCTTTCAAAAGCATACAAAGTTACCAAAAATACCATGGCTTGGGTTAGGCCCACTTCAGTCTTCAAAGTGACATCTTTGCTCTTTAGCACATTAAAGACATCTTTTGCAGCAGATTCACCCAGTGCAATACATTGTTTGAATTCTTATTTATTTATTATTTTAAATTTTTTTATTGTGATTTGGGTGAAAATCTACAGAGCAAATTCACTTTCCATACAGCAGTTCACATACACTTTGTCTCGTGACATTGACCACAATTCACCACAATGAAACATCTCTTCCCACTTCCTCCCTACAGTCACCTCTTCCCTGTGTTCACCCCTCCATGAAACCCTGCCCCCTGGGCTGTCTCCCTGTGCATAAATAGCCCTTCTTTCTCCCATGATTGTTCTCTCCAAGGAGTGTATTTACCTTAGGTAAATGTTCAACTCGTATGCCTGTCTTTTGCTTAGATGGAAACCACAGGTGAAGGTTCAATTCCAGATCTGAAGGGCAGCTAGGGGCTATAGTCCCAGGGGTTCCACCAAGCTCTATCAGGCCAGCAAACCTGGTCCCCCCCCCTTTTTTTTTTTCTCCAAATGCTTTTGAGTTTTGTTCCACATTGTTCTCCCTCTCTATCCAGGGTCTCCTACATAGATCCCCCTCCGAGTGGTTAACATTGGTAGCCAGGCACCATCTAGTTCTTCTGGTCTCATAGTCATATCAGATCACATGGTATACCAGTCACTAGAACTAATTGTTTCCATGAATCTCTGGTATTCTTCATTCTTCTTTGCTCTGTATGAGGAGAGACCCATCGATGCATCCAGATGGCTGCTTGCAAGCTCTCAAGATCCCAGTTGCCACTCACTAAAGTAGGAGGTGGAACAATGTTTTGTGTAGTATGTTATGCCAATTGAACTTGATGTCCCTTGTGACTATGGTCCTGAGCCCACAGGTTCAACTACTCAGTCCCTCTGGGTAGTTGGCTGTGATCAAGAAGTGACCACAACCTAGTCCCTTGTCAGCTCTACTATACACCTGGGAATTCAGATCATACAAATACACTTATAGGACCTAACAGCTCTCAGGCAAGATGCATCTAACATCAGCAATGATATCCCTTTTTCCATGTTCTCTATTGAATCTAGCTTGAATTTCTGGAAGTTCCCTGTCAATATACTGGCATAACTGTTTTTAAATTATCTTCAGCAACAGTTTAATTGTGTGTAATATTAATGATTTTGTTTGATAATTTTCACATTCTTTTAGATCACCTTTCTTTGGAATGGGCACAAATATGGATCTCTTCTAGATGGTTGACCAGGTAGCTTTCCTCCAAATTTCTTGGCATAAATGAGTTAGCACCTTCAGCACTTCATCCATTTGTTGAAACATTTCAATGGGTATTCCATTTCCTGAAGCCTTGCTTTTTGCCAATTCCTTCAACGCAGCTTGAATTCCACCCTTTAATACCATCAGTTCTTGATTGTATACTACCTCCTGAAATGATTGAACATAGACCAATTATTTTTAGTACAGTGATTCTGTATATTCTTTCCACCTCCTTTTGATGCTTCCTGCATCATTCAATATTTCAGAAGTGGACACCAAGCCTTTCTTCCTAGTTTGTCTTAGCCTGGAATCTTCACAGAAACTTGTCCACCAGGGTGACCCTGCTAATATTTTAAATACTGATGGCATAACTTTCAGTATCACAGCAATACACAACCCACAACAGTACAATAACCTGACAGATAAATGCTGGGGAGAAAAAAAAAACCACATTATCTAAAATGGAAAAAAAAAACATTGGATGGACAAAACAGCAGTTTGGAAATGAAAAAGACAGGACAAAAAATGTAAAGAAAAATAAATAGAGTTATGAGTGACAGAGAGAAAGAAATTAAGAATAAAATGAACAATGAATCAGGGACATTTAAGGCAATATTAAATGATCTGATAAATATGTACTGGTTTCTCCAAAAGAGGGACAAAATGAGAATGATGGATACAAAATGTTTAAAGAAATAGTGATTAAAAAACCAAACCAAACTCACTGCCGTTGAGTGGAATCTGACTCATAGTGACCCCTCCTTGGTTTTCCAAAGTGGTATCTCTATGGAAGTAGATTGCCCAGTCTTCCTTCCTGTAGTGGCTGGTGGGTTTGAACCACCAGCCTTCCAGTTAGCAGTCAAATGACCTAGGCACTAGGCCACCAGAGCTCCCAATTAAAACATGCCCCCAAATTTAGTGAAAACATTAGCTTGAAAATTCAAAAAGCTTAGCAAACTCTAAACTGTAAGCCAAATAAAGACAAAGTATGTACACACACCACAATGGAACTTTTGAAAACCAAGTAAAAAGTTATTTTTTTAAAGTTACCAAAGAAAGAAGATGTATTACTCATAGGGAAATAGCAATATAAATATTAGCTGACTTCTTTGAAATAGTAGAGGTTGTTGCTGTTGTTGTTATATGCCATTGAATTGGACCTGACTCATAGCAACCCCTCCTTGAGTTTCTGAAGCAATATCGCTAGGGAAGTAGATTAATTGACCAACCTTCCTTCTGAAGGGTGGTTGGTGGGTTTGAACTGCCAGCCTTCTGGTTAGCAGGCAAGTGCCGAGAACAATAAAACAATATATTTTAAATCTAAAACCCTCAACCTAGTTTTCTATGTCCAGAAAAAAAAAAAAAAAATCCTTCGAAAATGACCGTAAAAAAAGATTTTCAGATTGACTAAACCTGACAGAATCCAAAATCAGCAGACAGTAATGCTGGAAATGCTAAAGGAAATTCTTCAGTGTAAAGGGAAATGAGACAGGATGAAATTTATATCCATAGACAAAAATAAAAGGTCTCAGAAATGATAAATAGGTAGTAAATATAAGAGAATTTATTTTTTTCCCCTTTTTATCCTCCTAATTTCTTTAAAGTTCAAATGTATGTTGAAAGCAAAAACAAAAACATAAGAATTAAATGTAACACTTAAAAATAAGAAGAAGAACAGAGAAATTAAAAGCAGATGGAGCATAAAGGAAACAAATAAAAAAATGTTAGAGAAAGCCCAGCATGTGAATATGCACCTAATTCTCACTTATCAACTATTTTGTTATCTGGCATTTCACATTTACAACAGTATTAAAAATGTACTATCTTTCTATTTTATGCATTTAGGAAGTACATCTGGCAGTAATAATGAACTCCAAGGTGCTAGGCAAGTGTTAAGGTAATATGTCAACTTGGCTGGGCTATGATTGTTACTAACTTGGCAGTTATTTGTGTAATGACGTAATTTGGCAGCTATAGAAGGATGTAGTTGTTTTCACATAACATAAGTTTCTGCACAATGACCTGGTCTTTGGAACCCAAACATAATGATAAGTGAGGAATGGGTGTATATTCCATATAAGTGAAACAGACTCACTCTAAAAGGAATGAAAATTGCCAAATTGAATAAAGAAGATCTACTGATGTGCTTTATGACATAATTGCAATTTAAATATAAAGAAATTGAGTTTTGAGAGTCAAAGGTTGGAAAAATGTATGCCATTCCAACAGTAAGCATATGAATGATGCAGTGGCACTATTACTATCAAACAAATTAGACTTCAAAAGCTGATTTTAAAAATGTATATTCTGCTATAATTGAGTAGATTATTCTATAAAGGTAAATTGAGTGCAGCTGGTAGAAAATATTCTTCAAGTCTTTGATAGTCTTTCAGATATTTTTCTCGACTTTCCTATCAACTACTGAAAAAGTCTTCAAAGCTCCAATTAAAATTGTAATTTATCTATATTTTCCTTTTAATTCTTGATCATGTATTTGAATCTCTGCTCTTAGGTCCATTCTTACTTAGATTGGTGATATCTTTTGAGAATTTGACATTTTTCACCATTCTTTTTTTATTACTAGAAATATTTCTAATTATAAAGTCTACTTGGTCTGATATGTAGCCATTTCAGCTTGCTTTTGGTAAGTGTTTGCATGATAGACCTTTTCCCATGTTTTCATTTTTAATCTATAAGTGCCTTCATTATAGACATCACTAGGTGGATTTTGCTTCTTTATCCCTACTGACAATCTCTGCCTTTTAATTAGAGTGTTTAGACAATGTATACTTAATTATTGATATAGCCAAACACCAGTGACTGAAGACGAGACTAGTTGTGAGATTATATCAAGACATCATACATAATGAAAACAAAGGTCATTAAAAATAAAGAAAAGCGAGAAAAGACCAAAATAGATGTCAAAAGAGACTCTGAAACTTGCTCTTGAATGTAGAGCGGGTAATGTGAATGGAAGAAATGATAAAGAAAAGGAGCTGAACAAAAGATTTCAAAGGATGGCTAGAGAACACAAAGTAAAATATGACAATGGAATGTATAAGCACCTGGAGTTAAAAAAAACAAAAAGAAGAACATGTTTGGCATTTATCAAGCTGAAAAACTGAAGAAAAGATTTAAGCCTTGAGTTGCAGTATTAGAGGAGTCTAAAACAAACAAACAACAACAAAAAAAACCTCACTGCTGTCAAGGTCCAAGTCATAGCAACCAATCGTTGGGTTTCTAAGGCAGTATAACTACGGAAGTAGATTGCCCAATCTTCCTTCCAAGGAATGGCTGGTGGAGTTGAACAATCAGCCTTCTGGTTAGCAGTCAAATACCTTAGGAAGTACACCAAAGAATTCTATGGGAATAAAAAACAAATAATGCAGGAAGTGTCAAAAGAAGATTGGAGGAACACATCAAGAAACTGTATCAAAAAGAATTGCTCAATATTCAACCATTTCAGGAGGTAATGTATGATCAATAACTTTTGGTACTAGGAGTTCTGGCAAGATGGTGGAATAGGCAGACAGACTGCACAGATCCTCTTCAACAAAGAAAAGGGGAAGCAAATGACACAGAGAAGATAATCCTGGAGCCCTGAGCTTTGAAGGGAAGGATATAGAAGTGGAGTAAATTCCAACTAGCAGAAGAAATTGCATGAAAACACCAAAAAAAGGAGGCATATGGAGCTGTGGTCTATCAGCAATCCTGACAGCACAGATAGCTTGGATATTGCCGAGTGGTGTTAGGACTTAAGAATGAACCTAAAAATTGGTGTGCTAACCAGGTGCTACACAAAGGACTACACTGATGGCTGGTGAATGAAAGGGGAAGCAGCAAAGAGGAAGGCAGGCTGAGCCGTGGACTTTTGCCTGTCTGAAGGGCACAGCCATTTTGAATGTTATAAACAGTTCGACCTTTTTGGATATTTAAAGTAACAACATTCACCCAGATTCTAGGAACTTAAGAATAGGCTTAAGGCTTTGTGTCAGGAACCACAAAGACATTCTACATGCCAGAGACTAGAAAGGTGCGATATTCCCCTTGTTACTATTAGACCTTACACCCCCTTGGTAAACAGAAGTGCGGCCATGCCTCATTCCCACCCACCTTCTGGACTGGCAGGAATTCCAGCTCAGTTTGTGTGTTCTGACAGAAACTCAGTGTCTCAGTGCCCCACCCTACCCTGCCCACATTTTTTTTTTTTTTTTTAGTTTGCTTGTTTCTGTCTGTTTTAAAATTATTATAATTTGTGTCCATTTTATTATTTTTCTTTATTCTTTCCTTCTCTGGTTCTAGTTTTCAGCTTTTTTTATCTTCCCTATTCCTAGATCACATTTTTTTCTTTCTCCTTGTTTTTCTGTTTTCATTTTTAACATTTTTTCACTATTCTCCTATGTTACCTGTTTTCTTTTATTGCCCTCTCCCCAGATATTGTGAGTTTTATTTTTCCTTTTTCTTTATTTTTTTTTTTTTTGTTATTATTCCTGTGTGCTTACACTGTGTGATTTTTGTCCATTTTCTTTTGCTTTTTTGATGGTTATTCAATTGTTATTTTTGTCTAACTGAGTGGGAGACAGCAATAGTGCCCATATGACACAAGTACCCCTGCACCTCCAGTAGCTTCACTTACTGAGTGAGAGCCAACACTTCTTTCTTCACCAACTGGCCAAAAATAAACAACCACCAAGAAAAACCTAACTCACCCTTAACTTCTCTTCACAAACAGTTAACAGAGATCTAAATATAACAATGTCACAGTGTCTCAGAGAAAACAGACCATCACAGTTCACACAAAGAAGCAACATAAAGTGCTAGAAACAAGGGAGCAGGATACAGAGCCAGAACATATCCCTCAGGTAGAAGCAGCATTGGAATTCCCTGATAAGGAATTCAAAAGAATTATAGTTAGGTATCTTCAAAGAATTGAGAGAGAGATCAAGGAAAACACTGATGAAATTAAAGAAAACACAGACAAAACCCCAGAATAATTTCAAAAGAAAATACAGGAACAAAATGACAAAATAAATGAAAAATTAGTAATGATATAAAATCTGTAGATAGAAATCCAGAAGATTCATATTAAATTTTCAGAAATAGATAAAACATTGAAAGGGCAAAGGAGAAGAATGGTAGACAGAATTAATGAGATTGAAAACAAATGCATGAATAATTCTTTGGAAAGGGATCAATCAGAAAAAAAAGATCAAACTAAATTAAAAAAAAAAAAAAAAACCCTGAGGTTTATGTGGGATACCATCAAAAGGAATAAACTATGTGTAATTGGAATTCTAGAACAGAAAGAGAAAAAGAAAACCACTGAGAACATTTTCCAAGATTTGTTGGAAGAGAACTTCCCTGATATGATGAAATATAAGAATATATCCGTTCAGGAAGTCCAACAAACCCCAAACAGGATAGACCCCAAAAGAAAATCACCAAGACATATCATCATCAAACTCATCAAAACCAAAGACAAAGAAAGAATCCTGAAAGCAGTACAGGAAACACAAAAAGTTACTTACAAAGGACAACCAATAAGAATAACCTCTAATTTTCCAGTAGAAACCATGCAAGCGGGAAAGTAATGAGATGGTATGTATAAAACGCTGAAAAAGAAAAATGAAGAATTATAAACCCAGCAAAATTGTCCCTCAAATATGATGGTGAAGTAATGAAATTTCCAAAAAAGCAGAAATGAAGACAATTTGTTAAAACCAAACCAACCTTATAAGAGATTGTAAAGGGAGTCCTTTGAACACAGAACCAATAATAGCAAATGGCTGACCATCAATACACAAGATGACATAACCCAGAAACCAACACAGCTGTGGATGTATCCAAAGTAAAATAAGCTTACAAGATAGTAAACAGGGAACAAGAAACATTAATTGGCAAATAAGGACAATGGCAAACCAAAAAATAGTGTAGTTAAAGAACTTCTAAATAGTGAGGAAGTCAAAAGGGTTGCAAGATATAATGGACTGTTCTAAACTTGGGGAAAAATTATAAATCACAGGGTAATCTCAAACAAAAATGATAAATCTTCATATCACAATGAAAAAGAGGACAGGCACAAATATTTAGCAAATACTAAAACAATAGCAACAAAAGAAATGATAAAATTATTCGTAAACATAATGAACTCAGCACAGAAAATAATATGGAACAAAGAAACCAGGGACACGATGAAAAATCACATAACAAAATGAGACCAACCAATTCATACTTGTTGATAATTACATTGAATGTTAATGGATTAAATGCACCACACAAGAGATGGAGAGTTGCAGACTGGATAAGAAAACAGAACCCATCAATATGCTATCTACAAGAGACACACCTTAGAGACAAAGACAAAAAGAGACTAATATACCAAGCAAATGGCAACCAAAAAAGAGTAGGAGTGGCAATATTAATTTCTGATCAAATTGACTTTAAGACAAAAACCACCATACAGAGATTCAAAATGGAATCTCGTCATTAATCACCATGCTATTTCCCTCTAGCATCTTAGTGCTTGAAAAACTAGGTACAGCAGTTTGAATTAGGGATTTTGGTGCTCTGAACAGCTCACTGAATCAGAGTACACCAAACACAGCAGAGTAGAATTAGAGGAAAAGCATAGGGAAAGAAATTAAGATCTACCCAGTGGAGGGTGGACGGGCAACAGAGAGAAGCCATTGGAAACTTCCCTGGGGAAGTCACTAGAAAGCTAGGGCAGCCACTTGATAATCTCCGTGGGACAAGGCAGAAGACACCCTATATCAGCGTACCAGCGACCACAACAACATGGAGGCAAACACCCAAGTATCTACCTTCAGCACCTTATTTTATTGGTAACTTGGGTTGGCTACGTGCAAACAGGTGCATGCAGCACCACTGAAACCCAAGCAGAGAGCTCACTGTGCTCCAGGAGGATGAGCTGGATCCTCCCCTCAGTGTGTCGGTCACTGAGTGGGCTTGGGTCAGCTTGGGAGGCATTGAGAGGTCTGTGCTTCTCTTTGTCACTGATATCAGGAGCACAGATTACTAGCAGGCACTCTGCCAACTCCAGCGCAGCTGAAATCACACACATCTTTGGCACCGCAGGTGGGTAGTATCACAGACAAACTCCCAAGCCGTTCATAGTCTGGGTGGATTGGGCCGGTGCTGCGGGCAGACAGGGTGGAGAGAAAGGAATCCACGGCTAAGTGAGGACCTGAGAATTTGCCTTGGATTAGCTTTTTCATGCTGAGCAGCCTCAGAAGCGAGGTTCTTTGAGTGTGTCTGAGCCTAGCGGAAAGTGACGACACCCTAACAACAGGAATCTTTCCTGAAATTGAGCCATGGACTTGTAAATAACAGTATGACATCATCAGTAGCAGTCTGCTCAAAGCCCTAGAAACCGACCCTATCAGCAGCAAGCTTTCCTTTTTCTGCTCCCATCTTCTCTGCCAATAACTTCACTCATGCAATAGAAGAAACCATATTCAGCCAATTACCATAAAACCTCTTGGTTTGAACTCTAAACCCTCTTTACAACAAGGAGAAACACATATCCACATTCCACACAGTGATTCCACCATCACAAAGAAAACTGTAATAAAATAAAGTACACCAGCTTCACCTTTTCAAAATATTAAACCATAAAATCAAGACAAAACAAATCAACACATCACCAGCAGTTAAAGACAACCTCAAAATATCTAGGAAACAACAGGCAACCTCAAATCAAACAAACAAACAAACAAACAAAAAACAGGACAAGGTATTAGAAGCAAAACCACAAACAAAGGTCTCATTATACATGGAGGAAGAGGAGGCAATAGAATTATCTGAGAAGGAATTTAGAAGATATGTTTATAGAGCTATACAAGAGCCTAAGGAAACCCCAAACAGAAGCAAGGAGAACACAAACAGTTCACTGGAGAA
>NW_006921731.1:8289584-8291199 GCF_000298275.1 Orycteropus afer afer
AGATAAATTATAATCAAACTTTCCCAAACCAAAGACAAAGAGAAAAATTTGAAAGCTGCCCAGGAAAAAAGAAATATTGCTTATAATAATCAAACAGTTAGGCTGAGCTCTGATTACTCAGCAAAAACCATGCAGGGAAGAAGGCAATGGGATGGCATATATAAAACACTGAAGGAAAAGAACTTCCAACCAAAAATCCTATATCCAGCCAAATTATCCATCAAATATGAGTGTGAAATCAAGGCATTCTCAGATAAACAGAAATGAAGAGACTTTGTGAAAACCAGACCAACCATACAAGAAATGCTTAAGGAAGTCCTACCAATTCAGAACCCACAACAGAGATCAACAAAACCAGGATATGTGACATCAATTCTAAAACCAAATCAGAAATAGATACTCATAATAAGACCATAAAACATTCTGCCTTAAAAACCAAGAAACTCAATTAGCACACAACAACAGCAGCTAATCTATCAGAGGGAATAATACTTCTAGGTACAGACCTTCAAATGGAGAGGAAAACATGATGATGTCTTTGCAGCATGCGCTGTTCTAAAAATGTAGAGACAAGAATATACTCCAAAGTAACCATAGAGAAGAGCAACAATTCTTCTAAGCAAATTCAGAAGGAAGGAAAACATAGGGGCTTAATAAACACAAAACCAACTACAAAGAAGAAAAGGGAGAAAGCATTAGCCAACAAACTGAACTCAACACAGAAATATATACAGAACAAGGAATCACCAATGACACAACAGAAATCCACAATAGAATGACACCAATAAACTCATACGTATCAACAATTACGCTCAATGTGAATGGACTAAATGCACCTATCAAGAGAAAGAGAGTGGCAGACTGGATAAGAAAAGAAGATGCATCTATAGGTTGCCTACAAGAGACACACCTTAGACACAAACATAAAAACAAATTAAGAGTTAAATGATGGAAAAGAATGTACCAAGCCAATGGAAACCAAAAAAGGGCAGGGGTAGTAATTACGATTTCTGATAAAATAGAAATTAAGATGAAAAACATCTTAGAGACAAGGATGGGCATTATGTGATGCTGAAAGTGTCAATCGACAAAGAAGATGTTACAATAATAAATATTTATGCACCCAATGAAAGTGCTCCAAAATACGTGAAGCAAGTATTAACTGAACTAAAAGGGATGATAAACAGCTCTACATTAGTAGTAGGATACTTTAACACACAACTTTCAAAGAGAGACAGGTCAACTGGAAAAAAACTCAACAAAGATACAGAACAGCTCAACAATGCAATCAACCAACTGGAACTTATACACATATATAGAGCACTTCACCCAACAAAAACACAATTTGCATTCTTTTCCATTGCACATGGAACCTTCTCCAGAATAGACCATATGCTAGGACATAAAACAAGCCTCAATAAATTCAAAAGCTTTGAAATATTGCAAAGCATCTTCTCTGACCACAATGCTATAAAACTAGAAATTCATAATAGGAAGAGCAAGGAAAAAACATCAAACTTATGGAAGCTGAACAACTCTCTGCTTAAAAACTATTGGGTTACAGAACAGATAAAAACTGAAATAAAAAAAAAAATCCTAGAAACTAATGAGAATG
>NW_006921731.1:8312270-8333925 GCF_000298275.1 Orycteropus afer afer
AAGAAACCTTAAAGATCTACATAAATAGAAGAACATACCATGCTCCTGGAAAGGAAGATTGAACATTGTGAAAATGTCATACTATCCAAAGCAATCTATACATTCAATACAATCCAAATCTAGATCTCATCAACATTCTTTAAGGATATGGAAAAAACAATCACTAACTTTATATGGAGAGGAAAGTTACCTCAGATAAGCAAAGCAATATTGAAGAAGAAGAACAAAGTAGGAGGTTTCACACTCCTGGATCTCAAAACTTGGATTTCCAAAGTTGTATCACTACAGAAGTAGATTGCCCAACCTTCCTTCTGAGGAGTGGCTGGTAGTTTTGAACTGCCCACCTTCTGGTTAGCAGTCAAATGCCTTTGGCTCTATGCTACCAGAGCTCCTTCTCAAAACTTACTATATAGAAACTGTAGTCAAAACTGTCTTGTATTCATACAATGACAGACACTTAGACCAATGGAATAGAAGTGAAAACCCCAAAATAGCTGATCATTGACAAAGGTCCCAATCCATTAAATGAGGAAGAGAATGTCTGTTTAATAAATGATGCTGTCAAAACTGGATAGCCATTTGCATAAAAATGAAACAAGAGCTATACCTCACACCATACACGAAAACTAACTCCAGATGGATCAAAGACTTAAATGTGAAACCTAAAACAATGAAGTTCCTCAAGAAAAAAAAACTAGGGGCAAATTTAGAAGCCCTAATATATGGTATAGGAGCACTGGTGGCTTAGTGCCTAAGGCATTTGACTGCTAACCAGAAGGCTGGTGTTTCAAACCCACCAACCATTCCTTAGAGGGAAAGTTGGCCAATCTATCTGTAGTGATACCACCTCAGCATCAAGGAGGGGTTGCTATGAGTCAGATCTGACTCAATGGCAGTGATTTTTTTTGTTGTTGTTTTTAATATATAGCATAAATCGACTGTCAAGTATAGCCCAAAATGCATACAGAGCAGAAGATAAACTTGATAAATTGGACCTTCTAAAAGTTCAATTTTTATGTGTTTCCAAAGACATCTCCAAAAGAGTCAAAAAAGAACCTATAGATTGAGATAAAATATTCAGCAATGACATATCTGACCAAGGGACTTATCTCTAGAATTTATAGAAAACTCCAACACCTCAACAACAAAAAGATAAATAATGAAATTAAAAAATGAGAAGAAGATATGAATAGACACTTCACCAAAGAGGATATTCAGGTGGCAAACAAACATATGAAGAAATTCTCATGATCATCAGCCATCAAAGAGATGCAAATAAAAACAACAATGAGATACCATCTTGCCCCAGCACTAGTAGCAAAGTTCAACACAACAGAAAATAACAAATGTTCGTGAGGATTCAGAGATTGGGACTCTCATACACTGCTGGTGGGACTGTCAAATGATACAACCACTGTGGAAAGCAGTATGGTGATTCCTTTGAACGTTGGAATTAGAAATACCATTTGATTCAGCCATTCCATTATTAGGTATATATCCTAAAGACGTGAGAGCCAGGACAAGAACAGATATATGCACACCCATGTTCATTTCAGCACTATTTATGATAGCAAAAAGATCTAAACAACTTACACGTTCATCAACAGAAGAATGGATAACCAAACTATGGTATATACGCACAATGGAATACTATGCAACCCTAAAGAATAATATAGAATCTGCAAAACACAGCATAATGTGGATGAAATTGGAGGACATTATGCTGAGTGAAAAAAGTTAATCATAGAAGGACAACTATTGTATTATTCGATTATTGTAAAAGTCAAGAAAAAGTTCATATATGGAAGGAAATATTCTTTGTTGGTTACCAAGTGTGTGGGGGGGAGGGAACACTGTTAGATAGGCAGAGACAAGTACTGATTTGGGTGAAGAGAAGAGCAATGTATCAATTGTGAGTAATCAACATGGTGGCATTGAGGAAGAGGAAGACAGAGAGGTTCATGGGAGGCACAGACAACAAAAGTGAATCCTTTTGCACATACAGTACTGCATTGTCAGTGAAGGCAAACATTGACCTATGGGTAGATAGGTGGGTGGACAGGCTGTGTTACTAGGTATGTCTATGCATAAGGGTGAGTGCCCATGACCATGTATAGGGTTGGCAGGCAATGTTTCTACCAGTGTATATATATGTTCTGTGAGAATTCCCAGGTATATAGTAGAGTTGACAAAGGACAAGCTTGTAGTCACTTTGTGGCCACAGCCAGCTACCCAGAGGGAGTGAGTGGTTGGACCTGTAGGACTGAGACCACAGTTGCAGGGGACATCAAGCTCAATTGATATAACATAGTGCACAAAACATTGTTCCATATCCTACTTTGGCAAATAGTGACTGGGATATTAAAAGCTTGCAAATGGCCCTCTAGATGAAACGAATGGCCTCTCCTCTTCAAGAGCAAAGAAGAATGAAGAAAATCAAAGATACATGGAAATAATTAGTCCAAGTGACTGGTGCGCCATGTGATCCTCAGCCTGTATGACTACAAAACCAGAAGAACTAGATGATGCCCAGCTACCACTGTCAACCACTTGAAGGGGGATCTATGTAGGAAATCCCGGATAGAGTGGGAGAATAATGGTAACAAAACTCAAAATCATTAAAAATAAATAAATAAAGGGACCAGTTTTGTTGGTCTGATAGAGCCTAATGGATCCACTGAAACTATGGCCCCTAGTTGTCCTTTAGGTCTGGATATGAACCCACTGTTTTTACTTCCAGCCAAACAAAATACATGAATATGAGCTGAACTTTTACATTACTAGATACACTCCCTCGAGAGAACAATCATGGAAGAATAGAAGGGCTGTGTATGCACAGGGAGATAACTCAGGGGGCAGGAGTGGATGGAGGGAAGGAGACAGGGAAGAGGTAACTATGAAGAGGAAGTGGGAGGGGAGCTGTTGCATTGTGGTAAATTGTAGTCAATGTCATGAGACAAAGTATATGTGAGCTGCTGTATGGAAAGTGAATTTGCTGTGTAAACATTCATCCAATCCCACCCCACCCTGCCCCCCCCAAAAAAAAAAAAAGAGTAACAAGGGGAGTATTGCACCTCTCCTGTTGTCAGCCTCAAGTGCAAATGCCCGTCCTGTCCTCAGTAAGTGGAGCCCACTCCTATGTTACAGACCAGGTGGGGTAGTTATGTTTTTGTGTCAACTTGGCTGGGCCTGGTTGAATGGCTGGACAGCTGGTGGTAGTTATTCCCCATGATAAGACTGGCAATCAACTCCATGGTGGGATCTACCACAAGCAGCTGAGTAGCTGCCTTTGGAATGTGGTCTGCTTCCTATATATAAGGAGAAGCCTTGGGAATAGTCTCTAGCCTATGCCATGTTTGGACCCTGCATGTAGCCATGTCATTGCTCAGCAGCCTGCTATGCTCTGCCGACCTTGGGACTTACAATGGACTGAAGTTAATGGCCTGCCATGTGGTTTGGTAACATCGGGACTGTGCCCTTTTTACTTGTCAAACCTTGGGGCTTCTCAGCCTCAGCAGCCAGCAGCTGTCTGAGTGAGGAAATGCCTCTAGTTCCAATTGGCCAGGAGCAGGAGACAGAGCTAGACCCCAAGGTTGAATGACTTTCATCCAGCCCCTAGAGCCTGGCACTTTGAACTTGGACTTAAAGCCTCCAAATTGTAAGAATAAACTCCTGTTTGTTAAGGCCATCCAATTTGTGATATATTCCTGTCAGAGCCACACTAGGTAACCAGAACACCAGGTAAGAATGCCACTTGGATACATTCAAAATGGTTTCGGCGGCTGCTTGCAAATATTTCAAAATGACTGTGCCCTCAGGACATCTGCTGCCATTTCACAGTTCTGTTGGTCTCCTTTGCTGTTTTTCTTTCTGGTCATCAGGTACCAATGCAGTCCTTGACCATGCAGTGTTTGGTGAGCAGAGACAATTCTTAGGTGAGCAGAGCCACTTATATTCAAAGTGGCTGTGCCCTCATGACAGCTGGCAGTCCACAGAGCTGTTTGTCCCCTTACTCATTGTTTTCATTCAGGTTCTTCTAGTAGTTGGTATTTAATCTACTTCTTTATCCTTACCTTCAAAGCTCAGGGTTCTAGGATTTTCTTCTGTGTCAGTTTCAATTGGTTTCTCATTGCTTTATTGTAGAGGGTCTGTGTAGCTTGTCTGACTATTCCGCCATCTTGCTGGAACTCTCCTGATCTATTTCTTTATTCTTTGATTTGAAGCTTAGGGATCTAGGATTATCTTCTGTATCTGTTTAACTTGGCTTCTCTGGTCTTTGTTGTAGAGGGACTGTGTGGAGTGTCAGAAGTGGTCTATCATCTTAACTCTATCTCACTTTTTCCTTTATATATATTTACATCTGATTTTGGAAACTAGTTACTTCTTCAGTCTACCTAAAAGTCTCTCTTTTTAACCATCTGTTATTGTCTATTACCTGTGACCATGCTTGGCATCAATTTCTGTATCAGTAGAGGACCAATCAAGGCACAGACAACTCACTACTTATTTTATTACAGAGTTTAATATGAAGAATTGTAACTAGGGATATGATTGTTTATTCAGTAATTGAACAGGTCAAAAGAAGAACAACAAAATATCATGGTGATCACAGCTGTAAGAAACAAGTATCACCCTTAGAGCTAGAAAAACCAAATGAAGAAGTTGGAATTATTAAAACGAACCTTGGAGCAGAGGTCTCTAGATGTGAAACACAGATCTCTGAGGAGGAGGCTCAGCAAAGCTTGTGCTGGTTCCCTGAACTCAAAGAATGAGCCCAATCTGACTGCAACCCAGATCACTGAGAATAGGACTGTGACTGATGCTAATGTCTTTGAGAGTGGTTCAGTGAGGCTGGGTCTGAAACTATTACAAAAAGTGTGAGTTGAAGTCAAGTACTGCTATAGGAATGGACTTGTCACTGCTGGGGTGAAGAAGTGAAGAAGCAAGACTGTGGTGATGTTGACAGAACCAGGGGGCCAACATGAAGCCAGGAGGAAGCCATCAAGAAGCAGAAAAGAAGGAATAAATAATTTATTTTTCTTCAAGTCTATGGGTCTCTTTCCAGCACCTCCAATAAACCAAAAACCAAACCTGTTACCATCAAGTCAATTCCATGTAATGGTTATCCCATGTGATAGAGCATACAAAACAACACACACAAACTAACTGCTGTGGAGTCATTCAGACTTATAGCAACCCATCCTTGTGTTTCCAAGGGAGTATCACTATGGAAGTAGATTGCCCACTCTTCCTTCTGAGGAGTAGCTGGTGGGTTTGAATGGACAACCTTCTAGTCAGTAGTCAAATCCCTTGGGCACTATGCCACTATAGAACTGCTTTATATGATGTCCTTGGGTGTAATCTTCATGGAAGCAGATCACCAGGTCTTTCTTGTGTGGAACCACAGGTCATATTCAAATTATCCGCATTCAGGAAAGCAGCCAATCACAAACCCCTGTGCCACCCAGGTACCTTTCAAACTCAATAGTTAGGGTTTAATGGGGATCCAGATAGGAAGACAGAAGTGAGATCTGCAAACTTAGGTCCTGACATCACAAAGCAGAGTGTAGAAGCATGTATCTGGAGCTAAGAGATTGTAGCTTAATAACTTGCACACCCTTCTAGGCATTTATATTTTCCACTAGTTAGAGAAGATATTAAAGATATTATAAGGCAGAGACACTGTCTTTTTCATTCCAACTTCCTAAGTATCTACTCTAGTGCTGAATTCCAGGTGGTACTCCATTTTTTTTTTTTTTTTTATAAAAAGAGAAATAAAGTAAAAAGTGTGTGCATATAAATGTGTGTTTGTGTGTGTATGTTGTGTTGTTATGTGCTGTTGAGTCAGCCCCGACTCATAGCAACTCCTCCTTGGGTTTCCGAGGCAGTATCACTATGGAAGTAGATTGCCCCATCTTCTTTCCGAGGAATGGCTGGTGGGTTTGAACTGTCAGCCTTCTGGTTAGCAGTCAAGTGCCTTAGGCACTTCGTTATCAGAGTTTGTATATATATATAAACCAGAGCTCCTATAACACAGGGGGCTCTGGTAATGTAATGTCTAAGGCACTGGACTACTACCAGGTACTATGCTACCAGAGCTCACGTATATAGATAGATAGATAGATAGATAGATATATAGATAGATAGATATAGACAGATAGATATAGATGTAGATGTAGATATAGACACACACACACACACACACACACACACACACATGGCACGCTCTGGTAGTGTAGTGCCTAAGGCACTTGACTGCTAACCAGAAGGCTGGCGGTTCAAACCCACCAGCCACTCCTCAGAAGGAAGGTTGCACAATCTACTACCATAGTGATACTGCCTGGGAGACCCAAGGAGGGGTCACTATGAGTCAGGTCTGACTCGACGGCACATAACAACAACAACAACATATATACACACACAAATAATTTCAAAATATGTTGTCATCTAGTTGACTCTAACTCATAGAAACCCTGTAGGACAGAATAGAACTGCCCTATAACCTCGGAAGGAAGGTTGGGCAATCCTACTTCCGTAGTGATACTGTCTCGGATACCCAAGGAGGGGTCGCTATAAGTCGGGGCCGACTCGACGGCACATAACAACAACAACAACAACATAGCGTGTAAATCTTTACAAATACAGATTGCCACATTTTTCTCCCATGGAGAGGCTGGTGGGTTTGAACCACTTACCTTTTGGTTAGTAGCTGAACACTTATCCAAATAGACTAAGACAGACTTACAGACAGAAAGGGAGTTTCTACTATGTTCTGGACACTTTCTGTCAGGGATTAACAGTGAACAAAGCTAATACCCTGCACTCATGGAGCAAATATGCTCAATAAATAGTGAATGTACAAACGTTCAGTACTACCACTTTCTCCTATTTATTAAGATGGTTTCCTTGTAGAACATATTCTCTTTGCCTCCTGCTATCTCTAAGTGAAGTCTCTCAACTTCTTTGCTAGCTCCTCTTTCTGCCTGCACCCCCAGACTGAAATATTACCCATATTTCAGTTTCATTTCTCAGCATTTTCCTTTCTCTGCTATTGCCCACTGGGATCTCATCAACTCTTACAGAATGGACTATAACCCAAATGTTCCAACTTAAATCTTTCATCAATTGCCTGCTAGGAATTTCCACTGGGATATCCCTCAAACTTCACACTCAACATGTCTAATCAAAACTTATCATTTCTTCTCCTCTGGAGCCCCCATAAATGTTTTTCTGATTTGTTATCTCTTATTTTTGACAAAAGAACCATTTTCCTAATCAGAGTTGAGATCCTCATGTTATTTTTATCTCAATTCTTTTCTTTGAACAAAATGTATTCACTCTACTTTGTGCCAGGCACTGTTACAGACATTGGGCTACAATGATTACAAAAACGGTCAGGAAAAATCTGATCCATATTTTCCAAAAGTTTATATTCTAATGGAGGAGAAAAGCAAAAACAATAAAAATGTATAAATTGAAAATTATTAAAATAAGCACAAACTGTAATAAATGCATGAAGTAAATAAACAACATTAAAAAGAAAAAGAACAAAAAAATGAATACCAATCATAATGATACTACAGGACAGAATAACTGCCCCACAGAGTTTCCAAGGAGTCACTGAAGCAGATTACCACATCTTTTTCCCACAAAGCAGATGGTGGGCTTGAACTACTGACCTTTAGGTTAGCAACTGAGCACTTAACCACTGGGAATCATAATAGTGGGAACTAATTTAGATGGAAGGCATCCATGATTATATCCCTCTACTTCCCACATTTAGTAAATAAACAAACACCACTAATTCTTAGTCACATTCCAGTCCAAGAACTGTTAACATTCAACTTGGGTATCCTTAATCTCTTCTTTCCAACTATTGCTGTATGACATTGTAAAATACTTTAGTCATTATTCAAAAAACCAAGGTCCAACTGTACTCTTTCTCCCCATTTTTCTGCTTGTAATTAATTTAGGCTCGATCTCTACCCAAATATAGCTACCTAGGTCAGCTTTTAGAGACCAGGAAATAGGGTGAATTAAGAGATCAAACTATCCTTGAAGAGTACACAGTGACATTGTCTCCATAGCAGGTTTTTTCCTATGGTGTCTACGAACAAAAATGAATATTCAAAACTTTTATTTTCTTATCAATTTTGTTATGTAATGTAATAGATTTTTTTTAAACTTTTATCAATGCTTTTCTAATTGTCTTTGAACAGTGAACTCTAAATTGAATTTAGTTCATTAAAATTGATTTTTTTTTTTTTTATTGAAATAGAATGAAATGACTTCACAAATGTTGTTGTGTGCCGTTGAGTCAGACCTGACTCATAGCAACCCCTCCTTGGGTTTCCAAGGCCATATCACTACAGAAGTAGATTGCCCAACCTTCCTTCCGAAGAGTGGCTGGTGGGTTTGAACCACTAGACTTCTGGTTAGCAGTCAAGTGCCTTAGGAAGTATGTTACCAGGGCTCCATCACAAATAGCAACAGTAAATTTTTGGGTTAAAATTTTTCAGTGATATGTGCATGTGTGTGTGTGTATGTGTGTAAAATAAGCAAAGAAACTCACTGCCTTTGAATTGGTTCTGACTTATAGTGACCATATAAGACAGAGTAAAACTTCCCAGAAGGTTTCCAAGCCTGTAATCTTTACAGAAGCAGGCTGTCACATCTTTCTCCCATAGAATGGCTGGTGAGCTTAAACCACCAACCTTTCAGTTAACAGCCAAGCACTTAACCACTACACCACCAGGGCTCCTTATAATATATATCATACATTATAAGATTATGAATGTACACTATACTCTGCATGCATGTTTATATAAATTATATGTTTGTGTTTCACAGAAATATATATACATATATTTATATATAAGAATGTATAAATTTTGTACTGGGTCATGGTACAAAATATTTTTTCTCTTGTGTGTTGTGGTCAAAAATACTTGAAAGCCAATAGAAGCCATGAGTTCTAATACTCCTCCAAATTCTAAAATGCTTAGAAATATGAAATTTTAACATCTTAATTTCCCAAGGAAGAATTTTCAGGCAGTTCCTGGACTGCCAATGTCTGACCCATATTTACCATCTGCAACTTGTAGCTATGAACCAACCCCTTATAAAGTCTATTATATTAAAAATTAGAGGTACACACAGTATTTTGTAATAATAAATAGGCACTACATTGTGAAATACATCAAATTATTATTATTACTTGGGTTTCCAAGGCCAGTCCGACTCAACAGCACATAACAACAACAACAACAACCATATTATTATGTTAAAAATGTCTTAGTGTACCTGGAAGTATTTATTTAATGTTATCTTAATGTATATATACTACATACTAAGATAAATATTTTACTAACTGACCTTAGATATGAACTGTACCTAACTGTTCTATCGTATGTACAAATTTGGCTTAAAGATAGATTTAGGGGGGTACTCATTCATAATATGGGGACTCCCTATACTTAATCATTACTGAAATATTTTTTACGAATCCCCTAAATGCTCTAGTTTTTCTGTGTTGTGTCCTGGGATCTCATTGGTGAATGCAGTAAAAGAGCCTCTCTTTGAAAAGCTTACTTTCACATCAGGAAGGAAAACAATAAACAAATATGGTTGAAATCATCTGATAGGTAATACATATTTATAAAAGATTTATATGTGTCTGATATGGCCCAATATATGTCTTCCTGAAAAATCTTTTGTTCTATAAAACTGAGCACAAAAATAACAGGTTTTATAAGGAAAATAAAAATCAGAGTAGATCACTCAAAACCTATACAGCTTTGTAACCAGAGCAATAACCAAAACAATAATTTATATCCCAGGAGAGAACTTAGAAAGCTCAGGCAGGCTGTCTCAGGAATTTTAAAAGTTCACAAGAACCAACAGTGTTGGAATTCAGGAGTGCAGGTATTCAGAAATAACTAGTAGAAATGGAACTCTGAGTCAAGAGGTCTCCTGAACAGGTGAGTGTAGGAGAAACTAGAACCTGCTGTTAGCAGAGAGCCAAGCCTGGCTGGGGGATGTACCTCTGTGAGGAGAGAGACTGGCTGTAGAGAGTTATTTTTAAATGTCATAAAACAGGGCTGAAATAATACATTTCTGTTTAGCAACCAAGGACCTGGTGGCACAGTGGTAAAGTGCTCAGTTGCTAACAAAAGACATTGGTAGTTTGAAAAGTTCTCAGCTGTTCCAGAAAGAAAGATGTGGCAGTCTACTTGCATTGTGATTATAGCCTTTGAAACCCTATGGGGCAGTTTTACTCTGACCAATAGTGATGATGGTGAATTCAGCACCCAGGTTTAAAGTTTTTTTGTGCGCATTTTCCCTTTCTTTCTTGGTGACGTTTCAAACTCTGCTATAGTTGTTCTGGCATTGGACTATGTGTATCATAACAAATTGGGGATAACATTGCAAAGAACAGAGTTCCAGAACACTTCATTTTGCTTATGGGGAACCTGTATATAGACCAAGAGACTGTCATTTGAACAGAACAAGGGATACTGCATGGATTAAAATCAGGAAGGGTGTGTGTCAGAGTTGTATCCTTTCACCATACTTATTCAATCTGTATGCTGAGTGAATAATCAAAGAAACTGAACTATATGAAGAAGAATGCAGCATCAGGATTGGAGGAAGACTCATTTACAAGCTGTGATATGTAGATGACACAACCATGTTTGCTGAAAATGAAGATGACTTATAGCACTTAATGATGAAGATCAAAGACTAGTCTTCACTATGGATTACACATCAAAGTAAAGAATACAAAAATCCTCACAACTGGACCAATAAGCAACATCACAATTAATGAAGAAAAGATTGAAGTTGTCAGGGATTTCATTTTAATTGAATCTACAATCAAGGAACTCTGGTGGTACAGTGCCTAAGGCATTTGACTCCTAACCAGAAGGTTGGTGGTTCAAACTTACCAGCCACTCCATGGAAGGAAGATGGGGCAACCTATTTCTGTAAAGATTTACCCCCTGGAAAATCCATTGGGTCACTATGAGTTGGAATCAACTCAATGGCAGTGAGGTTGGATCTATAATCAACACCCAAAGGAACAGCAGTCAAGAAATCAGATGTCATAGTGCACTGGACAAAGCTGCTGCAAAAAAAGGCCTTTTTAAAGTGCTTAAGAGCAACGATGTCACTTTGAAGACTAAGGTGCAAGTAACCTAAGTCATGATGTTTTCAATTGCCTCCTATGCATGTGAAAGCTGGACAATGAATAAGGAAACCAAAAGAAGAGTTGAAGGCTTTCAATTAGGGTGTTGGCAAAGAAAACTTAAAATATCACAGACTGCCAGAAGAATGAACAAATCTGTCCTGGAAGAAGTGCATCTGGAATGTTTCTTGGAAGCAAGAATGACCAGACTTTGTCTTACCTACTTTGGTCATGTGGTCAGAAGGGGCCATTCCCTGGAGAAGTAAAGTAGAGGGTCAGCAAAAAAGGGGAAGACCCTCAACGAGATAGACTGACATAATAGCTGAAATGATGAGCTCAAGTATGGGAAGGATTTTGAGGATGGTGCACAACTGGGCAGTGATTCGTTCTGTTGTATGCAGTGTTGTTATGAGTTGGAGTTGACTCAGCGACAACTAACAACAACAACATAGTTGTTCTAGCTCTCCTTACCTAGGAAATATCATATATGAACAATATCCCATTATTCCATATTAGAATAATGTACCAGCACTTGTGGTCCTATATCCTAGTTTGTCCAGTATAATTCTAGCTTAGGTCTATTGCCCTGGCATAGGTACTAATAACATCTCTTTCCCGCTCCCAAGTATCATGATTTGGACAATAAATAATGGTTTAGACTATTTTCCTGTTATTAACTATTCTGTTGCAGCATAAACGACTATAAAACCATATGATATATGCAATAATACATGATAAACTTTCATTAATAAGGAGTAGCAGGAAAGATATACTTAAGAAGCTGTTCTAGGGCTAGTCTTCATGAAGATGTAACATTGAAGCTGAAGCTGCAGAGAAAATGTGGTCATTGGATACTGAAACACAGAAAATACCCTATGCAAAGTTCGTGTGGTGAGAAACAATCGGAATGTTTGAGAACTGAAGGGCAGTTAATGAGGTTTGAGCTAAGAAGGGAGGGGAGATAAGGATGGTGGTTTAACCTTGGATGACCTCAGTACCCTGAAAGAGTGGAAGCCATGGATAGCTTTGGAAATATAAATGTCAGGACTTACCAAGGGATTAAAGTGGCCATAAAGTAGGAAAAGGAGTCAAGGATAATCTCCACATTTCTAGAAGAAGCCCCAGAGATGAGGTTTCAATTTCTAGCTCTGTCTCTAAATTCTCAGATATCTTGACTGATGTCAAATCTTCTCTCTGGGATTCAATTACCTTTATCTATTGGACAAAAGATGGACCATGTGATCACTAAGGATCTTGTAACCCCACCTTCTACAATCCTATACTGCAGTCCTATAAACACATACTTCATATGTGCATTGGACTATGTCTGATTATGCCTTTTAAAAATTAAATAAACCATTTTCTTTCAACAAACAAATGTACACTTTTTCACATTTTCCCAGTATAATTCCCCCAAGTTTTCTCTGTGGTAATGTGTTTCTTCTCCTTCCCCTTTAATTCCAATTCTTCCATCCCCACCCCTTCTGACTTGGCAAGGTTCTCCAGAGTTGGGAATGAAGATTGGCATAGATATTCCAAAATCAATTGTTTTTTCACGACCACCCATAAAAACTCAGAAACACACAGATAAAAGCATTAGCAAGCAAACAGGAACCCTGACATAAGGTCACCTCCTACTGCATTCTACCGATTGTGAATCTCCCTGAAGTAATTTGATTAAACACATTCAATTTACTTTGCAGAGAAGCACTGTTTCTACTGACACTCACAAACTCTGAGGGAGATTCCAATATTGAAAGAAATGTGTCCATTTATTTAACAGCACTTTATTTTCTCTAAAAAAAAAACAAACAAACATAAAACTTGGCTTTATTACTCCAGTGTATTCTTTCCAGCTACCTAGAGAATTTACAAAATAAAACCAAAGTGAACGCATATAAGTGCACACACATAAATTTTATATGCCACTGTGACTTTAAAGGCTAGATATTAAAGTACATTTATAAATTATGCAAATTCTGGTTCCGTTGCGGTAGCTCAGCTTGAGAGACACATCAACCAGGAAACGTGGACACCTTAAGTTTACTCTCTTCTGATTTTCTTATAGAAAACACTCATTGTATAAAGGGGGAGACAGATAAATGATAACAAACTTGTTCTAAGTGTGATCTTTGTATTGTTAAAAATGTAGATTTCTGAGCCTCATATCAGACTCACTGAATCAGAAATCCCTGGAGGGCTGCTTCAGACAATGTATATATATAAATATATGTGTGTGTGTGACTTGTTTTCTTTGGATACATCATCAGGAAGGTTAAATTGCTGGAGGAGATCATGTTTGGTGAAGTAGAGGACCAGTGATGGCAAAGCACACCCTCTGAGATGGACTGACACAATAGTCACAATCATGAACTCAAACATGCTTGTGACCATGAGAATGATGCAGCACTGGCAACATTTCTGTTTCGTTGTTAATTGCTCACTGTGAGTCAGCGTCAACTCGAAAACATTTATTTATCTATCTATATCTATCATGTATCTATCTAACATATACCCAGCAAGCTGAGCTTCTCATGATTTTATGTGCACGGACACCCCTGGAGATATTATTATAATGTAAATTCTGATCCAGTAGTTCTAGGGTGGGATCGGGGACTCTGAATCTCATAAGCTCACAGATGTGGCCATCCTTCTGGTCCACAGACCACACTTGAGCTTGAGTACCACTGAGTGGTCTAAAATTGATGCCCTGCCATTGATGCCCTGCTCCATTTCAAAGGTAATTGGCTCACTGCTGAAGATCTGAGAAACAACCCATAGTGGAGAATGCTTAGGCTAATAGGGCTTATTAGAAACATTTCACAAAACAATATGATCATTTTCACAATTTGAAAAAGCCCATTTAATTTACTCTCTTAATACATCAAAGCATGGAGATTAGTGACACATTATCCACTTGTGGGTGGTTTGATGCCCAATTTATTTCCTGAGAAATCTTCATCAGGCATTGCCTACATCACCTTTCTTTCTAGCACAAGAAAGTGGAACAAGTTGTCAATAAGTCCTTTCTAGATACTGATTAAGGGAAGATCTTCTTCTCAACACTCTAAGGATGACAATTTCTTCTTTTAAACAGACAGCCTCTTGTGTTAACATCAGTTGAGATGACAAATGGAAGGAGAGTGTAATTATCTTTTATCCTTAATCTAATTTGCATACAGCATGTTGCTATGAAATTTAACAGTTCCCAAACATCCAGACTGCTTCTCAGGGTCTTTAAAGTTAACATTTGCTGTCTTCCATCCTGCTACTATTTTTAAGGGAAATCACTTCTGAATGAACTCAATCAAATCCTGCATGTATTTATCATTTGCATCACACTAGCTGACGTGGTGAAGAAGGGAAAACAGACAATAACATTTATCAAGGAAAAGAGGAGTGATGGTTCAGTGGTGAAATACTTGCCTCCCAAGTTCAACACCTCAGTTTGATTCCAGGCTAGTGTAGTCCATGTGAAGCCACCACCTACCTATCTGTGGAGGCTTGCATGTTACCATGATGCTGAACAGGTTCCAGCAGAGCTTCCAGACTAAGACTCACTAGGAAAAAAGTTCTGATGATCTACTTTCAAAAATCAGCCAATAAATCCCAATGTGACTATAGATCACAGCAATCTGATCTATAACCTATCTTGGGGATGGTGCAGGACTAAACAGCATTTCATTCCTTTGGGCATGGGTTTGCCATTCATTGGGGGCTAACTGGAAAACAACATTTATTAACATGCATAAAATTTTCCATTTTATCTGGTACAATCTTCACAGTGTTACTCCAGGTATGTGCAAAATTCTCAATTTTCAAATAAAATAAACAAAAAACAGGCAAAGAGAATTAAGGGAACTAATACTGAACTAGTAATGCATCTAGAAATCATGTCTAGGCCTGGCTGCCTCACTGGTTCTGCTTCTCTGGAGAACCCAGACTGAAACAGCTGCATTCCACTGAATCACATATAAACTTAAGTAAATTGACAAAAATCTTCATCAGCTAAATTATTTAATTTAGAAGGAAGTAGAACAACACAAATTTCATCCTATAACGTAAAGAAAAAAGGTAAAAAATCAGTGTGTTAGATATCTAGTGCTACTATAATAAGTGGATGACTTTAATTTCCTCACAGTTTAGGAAGCTAGAAGTCCTAATTGAGGATGACAGCTTTAGGGGAAAATTGTCTCTGTTGCCTCTGAGGGAGGTACTTTGCTCCTTTCAACATCTGTGGACCTGGTGTTCCTTGGTGATCTTCAGGTGTCTTTCCATCAGTCTTCCCCTGGTTATAGGAGATTCTCATTATACAGAACTCAGGTCCAAGTAATACACTCCACACCTGGCCCTTCTTCCTTGGTGACAGTCAAGTCCTTCAGATCTCTGTTCACTTGTTTCATCTCTTTTTTTTTATCTCAAAAGAGATTGACTCAAGATGAAACCTAATACTTTAGATCATATCCTGCCTCATTAACATAACTGCCTCTAATCCTCCCTAATTAACATCAGAGAAGTTAAGATTCATGACACATAGGATAATTATATCAGATCACAAAATGGAGGACAATTACACAATATCAAGAATCATGGCCTAGGCAAGTTAACACACATTCTGGGGGACACAATTCAATCCATAACATTCAGTAAATGCAGGACAAGGGAGATGTCATGGTTTGGTATCAGGTATATGAATAAACAACAACAACAAAAAAAAAAAAAAATGATTTTTTGTTTTTGTTTTACATTTTAGGGAAAACTGTTTAATAGCAGGTTAGAAACCCCTTCTACATAGAATCCACTTCTCCAAGTAACCCTTTACTAATGTTCTTCCATGCCTGATGAGAGGTCTCAGCCCTTCTGGAAGACCCCTACCCCTCCAGACTCTACCATACTGATGGGAGGCCTGATCTAGATTTAAATCTTTGAGGACCCATCATGTGTGTTTTTATAAAAAGTGATACAACAATGTATCATGTTCCTTTTTTGGATGTCATAGGAGCAGCCCATAGCATCTTTTACTCTTTAATTAAATGAATTAACTAAAAGAATTAATTAAATGGCTCCTTAAACAATTTCTTAATGTTAACACAGAGTATGCCATGGTAACAAGCCCTATTCTTGGCTGGCTTCTGCAGTCACAGTGCCTCCTCTCTGACTACATCTGACTTCCACAGGAACAGGCTGGGAGCATGGCTGCCTCTCAACCTTGATTAGTTCTGGGTTCTTCTCCCCAGACAGGGGTAAGGTGAGTACAAGTGGATCATGTTGACACTGGGCACTCAACAGCCATAGGCAGGGATATCAGAGCCTCATGGGAGACATTGTGACCTGACCCCACTATCACTTGAGTATGATATGCTCCTAGTAGTGAATGGTCTGCTTCTTGTTTTAGACATCTGGCTAACCAAAGCCATAAATAATGCACCAAATTATAGAAAAGGAGGGCGAGTGGTGGACTTCTGCTTAAACTTGTATGACTGTTGCATTGGCTGGCTCAGTAGTCTGTCAGCTGAAATCTCTATGAACAAGGGGTTGAAAATTTGGATCTAATTTTTGTTAATGTCCCAGAGAAGGATGTTTCCAGGAACCCTTTTGTACTCTCTTTTTGTCATTCAAAATGGTCTCAACCAGCGGAACCTTGACCACTACCAGAATCAGGACTGTGTCTGAGTTATTCTCCGTTTTGGGTTTGAAGTTGCTGGATTCAGGGTAGAAGAGATGCATAGTGGTCTTGGAGCCCCCTCAAAGCCAGCACTAAGGCGTTGTTCAATCTGATGACCCCATCATACTTGTTGATGGCCTTCTCCAGTAAGCTGTTGCACAGCTGGTGCTTTTTCCCATCACCACACAGCAGCAACATTCCAGTCTCTCAAGGTGTTCCACTATGGTGTAGCTGGTGAAGGCTAGTACCCAGAAGAACAAGTCTTTACTCTCCTTGTTCCTGTAGGATGACTCATAGACAGAAGATATCTTGGGCCAGAAAAAAATCCCACACAAAATGGGCTGATCTCAGGAGTAATTGCTTAAGATTTTAGAGGCCTTTCTTTTCACTTCACCTTGAAGACACAGCTCCTTCTTCTCTGGGATAGGAAAACAAACTGTCTTCTTGAGAAATGGAGCACCTGGCTGTGACAGTCAGAATCAGAGCCAACATCATCAGAAATTTCCGGTGGGACTTACAGATCATGTTTTTCAGTGGGTGGGTCAGTTCCTGGAGAGAGCTCTCACTTCAGCTGCCTGGTGCCACCCTCTCGGGTGGGGTGGGGCAAGACAGGACAGCTTTGTGCATGGCTTGAATCTGCTATACACACAGACAATGAGTGGATGTCTTGGGCTGCTCCCTGTCCAGGGCTATGGCCAACTGGCATTTGGTGAGTCAGGGGACCCAAAAAAACTTGGGTTTTAACTGATCACAAACTCAAAATCAACCAACAATAACATATGTTTTCTTTAAAAAGCCAATTGCATCTTAAAGTCATCTAATGGAAGAGCACTGTGTTATCCATATCAAGAAAGTATCAAGTTGCCTAATTCTGGACTGGTTATTATAATAATAAGAGTTTACTAGATAAGCTCTCTAACTGCCTTTCAATGGTAGGGCTGTCTGAAATTTAGAATGATATGTTCAGTTCTTTAAGTATAACGTAGTGCATTTTAAAAATCCAAATCATGTGAATTGTGTAAGATAGGAATAGCAAGCTCAAGTGCTTGTAGGGAAAAGACTTGTAACATAGGTGAATAAAGCTGGCCCCATGGAGAGTGGGGCAATCTGGGATGTGCTATTCCCTTGGAAGAGACAGCTGACCAATACACCAAATGCCCAGCATATTGAAAGCAATTAGACAAATGTCTAATTTTGTGAAAAACAACTTAACTGAATAAAACTTTCAAAGTTTACCTCAAACTATCATTAATTAACTGAAAAACCATTTTGCCAAATTAAAAATTCATCAGAAACTTGTTTCTATTAAATAACTGCTAAGGATCAGAGCAATTGGTTGCTTGTTATGTTTTCAAAACAGTCTGGTATATTTTCCCTGTAATTGTGCAGGAATGAATTTCTTTGAATTTTATTTTAAGTGCTATACATGATATAAATGCCAAAGATTTTGTAAATAGTAAGTAGAGTAGTGTATTAGTTTCCTAGGGCTGTAGTAAAAAAAAAAAGTAATGTAAACTGGTGTCTTACAACAATAGAAATTTATTATGTCACAATTCTGGAAGCTAAAAGTATAACTTCAGAGTGCTGGCAGGGATATATTCTCTCCAAAGCCTCTAGGGGAGACCCTATCTTATCTCTTCCATCTTCTAGTGTCTTCAGGTGTTCCTTAGCTTGTGCCAGCTCAATTCAATCTCTGCCTCTGTCTTCATATAGCCATCTGCACTCTGTCTCTGTGTCTCCTCTCCTCTTTTTTGTAAGGCCATCAGGATTATGGGATTAAGACCCAACTTACTCCAGTGTGACCTCATGTTAACAGAACCATAAACATGTTACTTCCAAATAAAGTCACTCACATCTACAGGGATCAGGACTTATAAATTCACCATATCCTTTTAAGCAACACAAATAAACACCTGACAAGTAAGTTTCTCTTTTCTAATTCATTTTCAGTTGAATCCACTCTTTTTCATACTTCTCTCATTCATAGCTTTGTTTTCATGAGTGAGAAAGAAAAGAAAGGGTTACAACTAGCTTTTGTTTTATTCCATGATCAAATGTAAGGACATGCCCATTATGTTTGTAATCTATACTGTATCTAGCTTTCTTTTCTCTGCTAATTTTCCATTCAGCTTCTCCATTCCAGGGTTTCTGCATTGCCATCCTAGGACAATTTGTCAAAACTGTTGTTCACCTGCTTAAAGCATTGGCCAGCTTTCTTGTTATTAAAATGTATTAGTTACCAATGCTGAGGGGCTTATTCTATAGCTTGCTATTTTCTAGAAGATAAACTTGGAATCCAGTTCCTTTTGGGGATTATTTGTTCCCACTTGCATACTTAATTCTCCATGAAAATTCATGTTACACAATCCACTGGAAAACTCTAGGCATGTTTTCTGCAGCACCAACTACTTCTTGGAAATTGACTGCCATTGTGGTCCTGTCACTTTAGGAGCAGGAGTATAAGCCAACTCTAGTTTTCCACAAGAGTGTCATCTTGTGGCTTCATCAAAGTGACACATTTCCTATTGATTTTTAAATCTTCCACTGAGATTCAAATTCCAATTTGCATAGGGCTGTCAGAGTAAAGTGAGAATAATTTGAAGCCGTCAACAGAGCTTCCCAGTAAGCAGAAACCACCCTTTAGCACAAAACTGTGTGTTGGTTGTATGCCTAACATATGGGTAAACACAATCTGATATTGGTACCTGTATCATGGTTATAGGGAGCTCTGCTGACACAGTGGTTAAGTGTTCAATTATTAATCAAAAATCAGCTCTTTGAAGCCACCAGGCACTCAGCAGGAAAAAGATGTGACAGTCCACTTCCATAAGATTTACAGCCTTGGGAACCTTATGGGGCAGTTCTAGTCTGTCCTATCAATTCACTATGAGTTGGAATAGACTTGATGGCAGTGAATATCATGGTTATATAATTATAACTGATGAATTAAAATATGGGGCAATGGCATATCATCTTAATAGATACTTTTATAAACCAAAATAAATGAATAAATGAATAATAAATCCAATGTCATAGAGTTGATTCCAACCCACATGCTATAGGATAGTATCTAGTCCCATAGGGTTTTCTTGGGTATAATCTTTATGGAAGCAGATTACCAGACCTTTCTTCTATGGAACTGCTGCTGGATGTCTTCAATTGCCAAATTTTAGGTCAGTAGTCTTGTGCAAACTGTGCTACCAATGAGACTTAGATACTTTTATAGAGCACTAGAAATAAAAATCTTTATAAGATCCTCATAATTTCTGAGGAAAATTGAACCATTTTAAAATCTTGATTTTTTTACATAATTCAAAGGAAATGCAAAGGTGAATATTCATATGAAAAGACGCATCAAAGAATGAAGGAAATGAGTGTTGGAAACAAGATGCCATCTATGAACACACTCTGCCCGATCCCTCACTAATAAAGACCCAGAAAAACTGAATGAGACAGAGACAAATAATGATCATGGAATTCTGAGTATCAAATGAGAAGATAAAGAATTAGTTAGAATGCTGATTGGACAGGAAAATGGAGCAAAGTCAGGGAGGAGTGGGGTGGGAAATGTCACAGAATCCACACACCGATAAAGATACAGTGTAGAGAGATGAGGAGGAATTCAAGACAAGCAAAAGACATGCAGGAGCTGGGAATGGAACATATAGGAAAGGGGGAATAGGCAGCTGCAGAGAGAGGATGTAACAAGAAAGGGAATGAAATAATACAACACTGGCAGCCGCTGGGCTTTGGGTCTCAGGAATGGCCTGTACTGGGGTAGTTGAAGAAATTGGGGCTGGGACAATCTCTTGCTTGATTGAATTAGGGAAGATCTGGATAGATGGTGGCATGTGTCCAGGAGGGAGTCATACCCACACCAGTGACTCATGATTGGAGGGATATGCTCTCTGATCTAACAAATGCACCTGTTCTCTGCACATAGGGGTAAATACTCTTTCTACCATCACAGACACAGTTTACTAGACAACTGTGCTTTACCATCACTTTCCCCAGTTACTAGATACCTCCACCTCTAGCAGGCTGTATCAGGAGCTAATATTCCCTCACTAGGTACCTAAAGGGACTGAGAGAAGTTTTTCACACTAAGCAAAAGAAGCAAATTTCTGAAGCCTCCTCTCTCAGGTGACCCACTCATACCAGACCTCTGCAAACAGAATGGCTAGCATTGGGGTGGTTGCAGAAGATAGCATCAGAGTGGCTTTTCACTAAAATCTAGGCAGGATCTGGATAAATGGTTGTGTGTGTCCAGAGGGGTGCCAGACCCATGCCAGTGAATGGCAACTGATGAGTCACACTATCTGCTCCAAACAGTACAACTTCCCTGCCAATAGGGACAAAACCTCTTCCCACCGCCACCAACCCAATGGACAAAGAAGTTCTGTAGCCACCCACAGCAACCTTGTACAAACAGACAGGCCCAGAATCTGTGGCTCTCCCTTCCTACACTTGCAACAGTGAATGATCTTTCTCACACAGAGCACAAAAGGCACACACCTGCAGCCTTCTCCATTGCAGGAGCCTACTCTTGCCAGGCTCCTTTCGCCTCTGTGAAAACACACCTTGGTAGATCAGTGGTTTTCACCACATCCTTTCAGGGACAAAGGCTAACTATAATTACAAAAGTACCTCCTCCTCAGTTTCCTTATTTTCCCCCAACCCATTACCCCAACTTTTTTTCCCTGTTCATGTTTCTCTCTTCCTCTTCATCTTCTTACATTTTTACCAATCTTTCTTCTTGACCATATTCCTGTTACTTTTTCTTCTTTTATGTCTTTGTCTATATT
>NW_006921731.1:8334119-8348351 GCF_000298275.1 Orycteropus afer afer
ACATAACAACAACAACATATTTTCTATCATTGATTTCTATTCTAACTTTTTTTTCCTTTTTCTTCTCTTTTTTTTTTTTTTTTTGGTCCTTACCTCATCCAACAGGAGGAGGACATTGACTTTCAACTAGTCAACCATATCTACTGCACTGACCACCTCATCCAAAAACACAAGCACCACTACTAGCTCTTACACCACTGGATCAATGAAAGATGGTGGCTATAGCGGCTCACTCCAACTGCAGGTCCTCTTCACAACAGAGAGCCACACCCACATTCCCACTAGATATTCCACCAATCCAGAGACAACTCGGGAGTGCTTCGATGCTGCCAAGCTAACAAAGAAGCACTCCTGCCTGACGTGTCCAGATGTATCAAAACAAAGCAAAACAAAACAAAACAAAACAAAACAAAACAAAAAAAACCAAGATGAAACAAACTAACACATAAACAAAAAATAAAGATAATAATTTCAGTTCAAACAAAGAAATAGGACAAGATATTGGTAGCAAGTGACTAGAAATTTCACAGAGGAAGAACAGGTAAGAGATCTACCTGACAAGGACTTCAAAAGAAGCTAGGGAAAGACAGACAATACTCTTGAAGAATTCAGGAAAATCATACAATAGCAAAATGACAAAACAAATACACAATTATAAATCACACAGAAACAGCAATTAGAAATCCAGAAGATGAACACTAAAATTACAGAGAGAGATAACACATTCGAAGGAAAAAAAGAGTAGAATTAAGTTGGCTGAAGAATGCATATCCCACCTAGAAGACAAATCCTTGACACCAGATTGTATGATGAAAAATCAGAATAAAAAATGAAGAGAAATGAAGAAAAACTAATACTTATATGGGATCATATCAAAAGAATGAATACATGCCTGATTTGAATACTAGAACAAGGGAGAGAGGGGGAAGCAGAAAAAAATTGTTTAAGACTTGCTAGAAAATAATTTCCCCATTATCATAAAAGATGAAATGATATCCATCCGAGAAGCTCAATGAATTGCACAAAAATGAAATGTTACCTGCAGAGGACCAAAGCCATGTAGGCAAGAAGGCAACAGGATGATATATACAAAACCTTGAAAGAAAAGAATTACCAACCAAAAATTGTATATTCAGCCAAACTGTCCCTCAGATATGATGGTGAAATTAAGACATTCTTAGTCAAACAGAAATTAAGGGAATTTGTAAAAGCCAGACCAAGCCTATAAGAAATACTAAAGAGAGTTCTTCCAACATAAAACCAACAAAAGAAGACAACAATTTAAGATTAAGACATATGACAACACCACCCAGAAACCAGCCCAGGAAATGATGCCTTAAATCTAAAATAAGTTTACAAAACAAAATAGAAAACCTGAAGAGTCAGTCTGTAAACAACACGAACTACAAGGCAAATGATGGTGGTGGTGGTGGTGGTGGTGGTGTGCCATCCAGTCAGACTCAACTCATAGCAACCCTTCCTTGGGTTTCCAAGGCTCTATCACTACAGAAGTAGATTGCCCAACTTTCCTTCTGAGGAGTGGCTGGTTGGTTTGAACCTCCAGCCTTCTGATTAACAGTCAAGTGCCTTAGGTTCTATGCTACCAGAGCTTAATTGGTATAATTACAAAACTTCTGTATGGAGAGGAAGTGAGGACAATGTCAGCATAGAAGAGACTGATCCAAATTTAGAAAGATATGAATTTACTAAAGAGTAACCGCAAAGAAAATTAATAAGCCTCCAATCAAAATAAGAAAGGAAATAACAAGGGCTTAATAAACACAAAATCAACAACAATAAAGAAAAGGGAAAGAAAGCTCAATAACAAAATGAACTCAACACAGAAAATATTTGGAACAAAGAAACCATCAGCACCAACACAAAAACACAAAATAATGACAGCAGTAAATTCATACCTATCAATTATACTGACTGTGAATGGATTGAATTCACCAGTCAAGATAAAGAAAGTAACAGATTGGATATAAACACAAGACCCATCCATATACTGGGTATAAGAGATTCATCTTAGATGCAAAAATAAAAATAAATTAAAAATCAAAGAATGAAAAAATATATCAAGCTGATGGCAACCCAAAAATAGCAGGAGTGGCAATATTAATTTCTGATAAAATAGGCTTCAAGGCAAAATTAGCACAAGGAAAGCTATTATATGATAAAAAGGTCAACAGACCAAGAGGACATAACCATAATAAATATCTATGCACCCAAAGAAATAATGCCAAAATACATAAAGCAAACCTTAACTGAATTGAAAGGAGAAATAGATCATACAATAGCAGTAGGAGAGTGTAACACACTACTTTCAATGAAGGACACAACAACTAAAAAAAAACTTTTAACAAAGACACAGAAGATCTCAACAACATGCTCAACCAACTTGACCTCATAGACATAAACAGAACACTCCATTAACCAAAAACACAATACACATTCTTTTCCAGTGCCCATGGATAATTCTTCAGAATAGACTATATGTTAGACCACAAAACAAGTTTCAATAAACTTGGAAACCTTGAAATACTACAAAGCATCTTCTTGGATCACAATGCTATAAAATTAAAATCAGTAATAAGAAGATCAGGGAAAAAAAAAATCAAAAACGTGTAAACTGATAAACACACTGCTCGAGAACCACTGGATAACAGAAGAAATAAAACATGAAATTAAAAAATTCCTAGAAACAACAAGAATGAAAAGACAACATACCAAAATATTTGGGACATGGCCAAAGCTGTATTCAAAAATCAATGTAAATAATTACTGCACACATCAAAAAAGAAGAAAGAACCAAAATCAACACCCTAACCCAACAACTCCAGCAATTAGAAAATGAGTGTGGGTGGGGGGGAAAGCCTACATTCTCCAGAAGAAAGGAAATTATTATCAGAGTAGATAAAAACAAAGCAGAATAGAGGGAACCAAAAAAAAAAAAGAAAGAAATCAACAAGACAATAAGCTGATTCTTCAAAAAGATTAATAAATTGGCAATTTTAACTATGGAAAAGAAAAAAGTTTCCAATAAAATGAATAATACATGAAATATGTAACATCACAAGAGAACCAATCAAATAAAAAGTATAACAAAAGACTATTATGAAGAACTGTACACCAACAAATTTGAAAACATAGAAAAAATGGACAAATTTCTAGAAACACAAGAGCTACCTTAACTAAGTAAGCTACCTAAACTAAGTTTGAAGTAGAAAATTTGAACAGATTTATGACAGAGGAAGAAATCAAGCTGGTCATAAACAACAACAACAACAAAAAAAAAACCTCCCAACAAGCACAGAAAAAGTCCTGACCCAGATGTCTTCACTGGAGAAGTCTATCAAATGTTCAGAGAAGAGATCACACCTATCCTACTCAAACTGTTCCAGAACAAAGAAGAACATGGTATAACCCCAAACTCACTCTATGAAGCAAGCATAATCCTGATACCAAAATCAAGCAAAGGAAAACTACAGACCAATATCTCTAATGAATATATATGCAAAAATCTCTAAAAAAAAAAATTCTAGGCAAAAGAATCCAACACCATACCAGAAAAATAATACACTATGACCAAGTGAGATTCATACCAGATATGCAAGGATGGTTCAACACCAGAAAAACAATGAGCCTAATCCATCACATAAATAAAACAAAGGAAAAGTACCACATAATTTTATCAGTCAATGCAAAAAAGACATTTGATAAAATTCAAAATCCATTCCTGGTTAAAACTCTCAGTAAAATAGGAATAGAAGGGAAATTTCTCAACATAATAAAGGACATATAAACAAAACCAATAGCAAACATTATTCTCAATGGAGAGAGATTCAAAGCATTTCCCTAGAGAATGGAAACCAGACAAGTATCACCCGCTATCACCATTTCTATTGAACATTTAACTTGAAGATCTAGGCAGGGTGGCAAGGCAAAATAGAAAAATAAAAGCCATACAAATTGGCAAAGAAGAAGTATTTACAGATGACATAATCCTATACATAGAAAAAATAAGATTCTCAGCAAGAAAACTCCTGGGACTTATTGAAAAATTGAGCAAAGTGGCAGCATATAAAATCAACATACAAACATCAGTCAGATTCCTCTACATCAACAAAGAGATCTCTGTAAAGGAAATAAGGAAAGCAATACTGTTTATAATAGCTATCAGAAAGATAAAATAATTAGGAATAAATCTTAAAAGGGACAAAAAAAGACCTATATAAAGAAAACTACAAAACACTGCCACAAGAAACTATAAGAAACCTACATAAATGGAAGAACATGCCATGCTCATGGCTAGGAAGACTGAACATTGTGAAAATGTCAATACTACACAAAGCAATCTATGTTGTTGTTTGACATTGTTGAAACAGCTATAATTCATAATGACCCTATATACAACAGAATGAAACAGTGCCTGGTCCTGTGCCATCTTCACAATCCTTGCAATGCTTGAGCCTATTGTTGTAGCCACTATTTAAATCCATCTGTGATGGTTGGAGCTGTGTGTCAATTTGGCTGGACCACAATTCTGTGTGGTTTAAGCCATTGTGATGTGGGTTGTTCCAATGATGGGTTAAGAAGTCTATGTTTTGAGCAGCCAAACCATTGAAAGGGAATTTCCCTAGGGGTATGGCCTGTTTCCAGTGTATTTATGGACATCCTGGGAATAGAGATTCTCTTCTGTGGATCAGGATTCTGTTGTACTTAGAACTGTCCATGAGCAAAAAAATCCACCATTCAGCCTGGAGATCTTGGCGTTGTCATTCATTGGAGTCAAGAGCCAGTACACTGCCTGCCGACCTTGAGCTCATCAGCCGCTGCAGGAGCGTGAGTTGTGAAAAGCCTCCAGCTTGAGGTTTGACCCAAGAACTTGGGACTTGCCAGCTTCTATAAATGTGTGAGCCATTTTCCTAAGATAAATTTCTCTTTCTCTCTCTCTATCTATATATATAAGTTTTACTGGTTTTTCTTCTCTAGAGAAACAAGTCTAACACATTTGGTACTGAGAGTGGTTCTAGAGAGACAAAATCAGAAGGATGGGCTTCCTAAATTGTTTCTCCAATTTGATTAATCATAAAGACACTAGTGACCCTGCCTCCATTAGTAAAGAAGGCCCTGCTAATCTGTGTCATGAGGTGGTAACATTAATACACAAAATAACACCACCAAGAGATCAAGTGCTTTTGAGAAGTGAGTCTCTGGGTGATAGCATACTTGATACTTTTCTACAACTTTGTTAGCATGAGGAATATAAGGAAGCTTGTTGGTTGGTCCTACTTACACTAGACAAAGTGGTGAAAGAGGGAGATGAGTTCAGGCTGCTGAATCACAGCTTAAGTACCACATAAAAGATTTCAATGTTTCCAGTTGTGCTCTGAAAGAAAGCCTTATTTCTTCTAGTAACAGAGCTGCTATTGCCGAAAACCAAACCCAGAGTCTTATTGTAAAGGTGGCTGAATTACAACACCAATTAAATTATCAACCCAGAATGGTGTCTGAAGTTAAAGTGAGAGCATTGATTGGAAAAAAATGGGATCCTGCAACCTGGAATGGGGAAATGGGGACATATGGGCAGATAGTCAGGAAGATGAGGATATAAGACCTGTAAATTCTGTTGAATCCCTCCCATCTGAAGGGACTGTAAAACCATTATCCTCTCCACCTCAATTTTATGGGATTAACCCAACTGTTCCTCCTGAGTCATTGCCTGAGGCAGAGGCTACAGAAGACATTGCTGAATGTTCTCAGGAACTGCCTCAACCACTTATTGTTGCTGCTAGACCTATGACTAAAGCTAAGTCCAAGAGAGCCCCAAAAAGTGAAATACAAAGTGTGACTGAGGAGGTGGTATGCTACACCCAAAAAGACCTACTTGATTTTTGCTAACATGTACAGACAGAAACCTGGAGAATATGTGTGGGAATGGCTACTGGAGGGTGTGAGATAATGATGCAAGGAATGTAACATTGGATCAGTCTGACTTTATTGATTTAGGCCCACTAAGTACAGATTCTTCATTCAATATTTCAGGTTGAGAGGTTAAAAAAGGATCAAATTGCTTATTTGTTTGGTTTACTGAAGTATGGATTATACGGTGGCCTACCTTAAGTCAAGTTAAAGTACCAGACCTGCCTTGGTATAATGCAGAAGAAGGTATCCAGAGGCTAGGGAAATTGGCCTGTTAGAATGAATTTATCAGGTTATACTCCTAGACCCAGAAATGGAGAGTCCAAAGGACATGCCTTTCACCAGTATGGTAAGGAATAAATTTGTGGAGGGAATTCCAGTATCCTTGAAGACTTCTGTGATTGCTATTTTATGTAAACCAGATTTTACAGTGGTAACTGCCCTAATTGAACTAAGACACTTAACTATGATGGGGCTGATTGGACCCTGCGGCATTGTTATTGTTGTTATGTGTGGTCGAGTCGGACCCAACTTATAGCAACCCCTCCTTGGGTTTCCAAAGCAGTATAACTATGGAAGTAGATTGCCCCATCTTCCTTCCAAGGAGTGGCTGGTGAGTTTGAACCACTAGCCTTCTGATTAGCAGTTAAGTGCCTGAGGCACTAAACTACCAGAGCTCCCAAGCTACCATGGGATAGATACCAAGAGGACCCCGTGGTAGTAGGGGCCAAGTGGTAGCAGTTAATCAACAAAGGCAAGGTGGGCATGGTTACCATAATGAACAGCAGAGTCAGAACAGTAATCAGAATATTCTCACTCATGTGGAATTATGGCATTGGCTATTTGTGCATGGTGTTTCTAGTTAGTGAAATACACGGCAAGCCTACTAAATATTTACTTGGTCTGTATAGACAGAATAATTCTAGTCACATGAACAGCAGTCTAAATTGAATCAGCAGAATACAAAGTCACAAACTCTCAATCAATTCCCAAAATTGAGTCAGTTCACAGACCCATAACCTCTTGAATGAAGGGGAGGTTGGGTCCCTTTGAGGAAGGAGCCCACCACATTGCCAAAAATTTATGATGTCAATCTTTCTCCCAGCCTTCCCCAAAGGGATCTGAGGCCTTTTCTGAGAGTGACTGTTCATTGAGAAAAAGGAAATAATCAGACTTTTCGGGGATTACTAGATACTGGCTCTGAAATGACACTGATTCCAGGAGACCCAAAGCATCATTGTGGCCCACCAGTCAGAATGGGGGCATATGGAGGTCAAGTTACTGATAGAGTCTTAGTTAAGGTGCATCTCATGGTGGGTCCAGTGGGTCCTCGAACCCATTCTTTAGTGATTTCCCCAGTTCCAGAATGAATAATTGAAATAGATATACTGAGCAATTGGCAGAATTACCACATTGGGTCCCTGACATGTGGAGTAAGGGTTATTATGGTAGGAAAATCCAAATGGAAGCCATTAGAACTGCCTCTACCTACAAAAATAGTAAAACAAAAGCAATACCACATCCTTGATGGGATTGCAGAGATTAATGTCACCATCAAGCACTCATAGGATACAGGGGTGGTGATTCCCACCACCTTGTTGTTATTTGCTGTCGAGTCAGACCTGACTCATAGCGGCCCCTCCTTGGGTTTCTGAGGCAGTTTCGCTACAGAAGTAATTGCCCAACCTGCCTTCCGTGGAGTGGCTGATGGGTTTGAACTGCCAGCCTTCTGGTTAGCAGTCAAGTGCCTTAGGCACTATGCTGCCAGAGCTCTGATTCCCACCACATCTCCATTTAATTGACCAATTTGGCTTGTGCAAGAAAACAGATGGATCTTGGAGAATGACAGTTGATTATCATAAACTTAATCACATCGTGATTCTAATTGCATCCTCTGTTCCTGATGTGGTTTCATTGCTTGAGCAAATTAGTATATCTCCTGGTACTTAGTATGCAGCTATTGATCTGGCCAATTTCTTTTTCTCAATACCAATTTCAAAGGACCAAGAGAAGCAGTTTGCCTTCACCTGGCAAAGCCAATAGTATATTTCCACAGTGCTTTCTCAGAGGTATATCAATTCCCCAGCACTATGTAATAATTTAGTCCATAAGGATTTGATCACCTTTCCCTTCCACAAGACATCACACTGGCCCTTATATTGATGACATTATGCTAATTGGAACTAGTAAGGAAGAAGTATTGATGACTTATTGGTGAGACATCTGCGTGCTAGAGGGATGTATGGAGAAGAGGTATGTGGATAGATCTCTCTGACTGGGCCAAAAGACTAAAGATATCTGTGTCTCATGTGAATGCCCACTAAAAAATGACCTCGGCAGAGGAGGACTTTAACAATCAGGTGGACAGGATGATATGTTCAGTGGAAACCAGCCATCATTTTTCCTCAACTACTCCTGTCATTGCTCAATGGGCTTGTGAACAAAGTGTCCTTGATGGAAGGAATGGAGGTTATGCATGAACTCAGTAACATGGACTCTCACTTAACAAGACTGATTTGGCTGCTGCCACTGCTGAGTGCCCCATCTGTCAGCAGCAGAGACCAGCACTGAGTTTGTGATATGGAAGCATTCCTAGAGGTGATCAGCCAGCAACCTGGTGGCAGGTTGACTATACTGAGCCGCTTCCATCATGAAAAGAATAGCATTTTGTTCTTACTGGAATAGATATTATTCTGGATATGGATTTGCCTTCCCTGCACCTGATACTTCTGCCAAAACTACCATCCATGGACTTACAGAATGCCTTATCCACCATCATGGTATCCCACATAGTATTGCTTCAGATCAAGGACTCATTTCACAGAAAATGAAGTGCAGCAATGGACCTATGCTCATGCAATTCACTGATCTTACTATGTTCCCCATCATCCTGAAGCAGCTGGATTGATAGAACGATGGAATGGCCTACTGAAAACACAATTATGGTGCTAGCTATGTGGCAATACCTTGAAGGGTTGGAGCATAGTTCTCCAGGAGTCTGTACATACTCTAAACCAGCATCCAATATAATGTGCTGTTTCTCCAATAGCCAGGATTCACAGGTCCAGGAACAAAGGAATGGAAACAGGAGTGGTATCTCTCACTATTACCCCTAGTGACCCACTCAAAAAATTTTTACTTCCTGTCCCTGCCACCCTATGTTCTGTGGGCCTGGAGATCTTAGTCACAAATGGAGGAACACTCCCACCTGGAGACACAATATTGATTGCATTGAACTGGAAATTAAGAATACCACCCTGCCATTTTGGCTTCCTCATACCTCTGGATCAACAGAAAAAGGAGGGCATTACTGTACTATCTGGTGTGATAGATCTGATTCCCAAGGGGAAATTGGGTTGACATTACATAATGGAGGTAAAGAAGAATATGTCTCGAATACAGGAGATTCTTTAGGACTTCTCTTAGTGCTACCATGCCCTGTGATTAAAGTCAATGGAAAAGTACAGCAACCTAATTCCGATATGATGACTAATGGCTCAGACCCTTCAGGAATGAAGGTTTAGGTCACCCCACCAGGCAAAAAACCACAACCAGCTGAGGTGCTTGCTGAAGGCAAGGGAAATATGGAATGGGTAGTGGAAGAAGGCAATTCTGAATATCAGCTATGACCACATGACCAGTTGCAGAAATGAGGACTGTGATTGTTATATTTCTTCATTGTACATGTGCATCAAATATTTTTGTTTCCTTCTGTTATGAACTCTGAAATGTAAATAAGGTTAATGTGTTTCGGTTGTATGTGTGTTAGCGTATCATGTTAGGTACAAATATGACTTTATAATTGTCCTTATTTAGAGATTATATATGGTTAGGAAGATGTGTACAACTGCCCAGTTGACAAGGGGTGGACTGTGATTGTTGGAGCTGTGTGTCAACTTGTCTGGACCACAATTCTGTGTGGTGTAAGCAATTGTGATGTGAGTTATTCCAATGATGGGATGAGATGTCTATGTTTTGAGCAGCCAATCCATTGAAAGGGAGTTTCCCTAGGACTGTGGCCTGCTTCCAGTATATTCATGGACATCCTGGGGAAAGAGACACTCTTCTGTGGAATGGAATTCTGTTGTGCTGCCTACAACTGTCCGTGAGTGAACAATCTACCATTCAGCCTGGAGATCTTGAATTTATTGTTTGTTGGAGTCAACAGCCAATATACTGCCTGCCAACCTTGAGCTCGTCAGCCCCTGCAGCTGCATGTGTCAGGAAAAGCCTCCAGCTTGAAGTTTGATCCAATACTCGGGACTTGCCAGCTTCTATAAGTGTGTGAGCCATTTTCCTAAGATAAATATCTCTTTCTCTATCTCTCTATATATAAGCTTTACTTGTTTTGCTTCTCCAGAGAACCCAGTCTAACACACCATCTGTTTAAGTATTCCCTTTTTTACATGATCTTCTACTTTAGCAGGGAGCTCTGGTAGCATAGTGCCTAAGGCACTTGATGGCTAACCAGAAGGCTGGCGGTTCAAACCCACCAGCCACTCCTTGGAAGGAAGGTTGGGCAATCCTACTTCCGTAGTGATACTGCCTCAGAAACCCAAGGAGGGGTCACTGTGAGTCGGGGTTGACTCAACGGCAAATAACAACAACTACTATTTTAGCAAGCATTATATCCTGCTCCAGGGACTGGTCTCTTCTGATAACATGACCAAAGTACATGAGATGAAGTCTGGTTATTCTTGCTTCTAAGGAGCATTCCAGCTGCAATTCTTGGACATATTTGTTCATTCTTCTGGCAGTCCATGGTATTTTCAGCATTCTTCTCCACCACCACAACTCAAAGGCATCAATTCTTCAGTCTTGTTTATTCATTGTCCACCTCTCACATGCATATGAGGATATTGGAAATACCATGATTTGGGTAAGGCACATTTTATTCTTCCTAGTGACATCTTTGCTCTTGACCATCATAAAGGGGTCTTTTGCAGCAGATTTCCTGAGTGCAATTCAATATGTGCTTTCTTGACTGATACTTCTATGAGTGTTGATTGTAAATCCAAATAAAATGAAATCTCTTACAAATTCTATCTTTTCTCTACTTATTGTGATGTTGCTTATTGGTCCATTTGTGAGGATTTCCATTTTCTTTATGTTGAGGAGTAATCCACACAGAAGATTACAGTCTTTGATCTTCATCAGTTAGTTATTCAAGTCCTCTTAACTTTCAGCAAGCAAGATTGTGTCATCTGCATAGTACATGTTGTTAATGAGTCTTTCCTCCAAGCTTGATGTCTTATTTCTTCATATAGACAAGTTTTTTGGATTATTTTCTCAGCATACAGATTGCATAAGTATGATGAAAAGGTACAGCTTTGACATGCACCTTTCCTAATTTTAAACTATGCAGTATCCCCTCATTCCATCCAAATGACATCCTCTTGACCAAGTTCCTCATGAGCATATTTAAGTGTTCTGAAACATAATTGCCCATCAAAAGATGAATGGGTAATTATACTACATAAACACTGTGGAATGCTATGCAAAATTAAAGAATAATGAAGAATTTGTGAATCACCTCATACAGTTGATGAACTTGGAGGAAACTATGCTGCGGGACATAAGTCAATCACAGAAGGACAAATATTGCATAAGTCCATTATTTGAAAAAGTCAAGCAGAGGTGTACACAAGGAAGGAAAGTATCTTAGTTGATTTCCAGAATGGAAAGGGAAAGAAGGGAACATTTCTTGCTGGTTAAGAGGTAAGTGCTGATTTGGGTGAAAAGAAAGGCAACATAACAAAAGTGTGTGATTAGCACAATATCATTAAGGAAAAGTAAGATATAGAGAGGTGCACAAGAGGTACAGAGAAGAAAAGTAAATTCTATTACATATGTAATATTGTGTTATCAGTAATAGTAAACACTAATCTATGGATGGGTACATAAGTAGATATGCAAGAAGATCAGGTATAGGTAGGTGAATGGGAATATACCCATGACTATACATAGGTTGGACAGACAATATTCCTACATGTGCATTTGTATTTGTTATAACAATGTCTATATGCAGTATAGACCTTACAGGGGACAAGGGATAACTTCTTAGTCACAACTAAGGACCTTAAGGGAGTGACTTTTTGCATCTGCAGGCTAGGGACCATGCTGCAGGGGACATCAAGCTAAATTGGCACAACATAGTACACAAAAACATTATTCTACATCCTACTTTGGTGAGTAACAACCAGGATCTTAAAAGCTTAGGAGTGGCCATCTATGATGCAATTATTGATCTCTCCTCATCCTGAGCAAAGAAGAACAAAGGAAATCAAACAGTCATAGAAACAATTATTCCAAAGGACTGGTGGACCATGAGAGCCTAAGCTTATACAACTCTGAGACCAGAAGAGCTAGATGTTGCTGGCTATATTGCCAACCACTTGGAAAGGGATCAAATTGGAGATCCTGAGTAGAGTGGAAGAAAAATACAGAACAAAATAAAATAACATAAAAAAGACCAGGATTATTGGTCAGGTAGAGACTGGTAAAACCCCAAGACTATGGCCCTAGTCAGCCTTTGAGCCTGGAATTGCACTCACTCCCATGGATAACTTTCAGTCAAACAATAGATAGGCTTATGAACTACACAACTACACCAGGGAGATGTACTCCTTAGAACAATCAACCACTGGTGATCAGAGAGGCAACAATTGCACAGGAAGAAATCTAGGAAGGAAGGAATTCATAGGTGAGAAGGACACAGGGAAGTAGTGACCACAGAAGGAAGTGGGATGAGAGCTGTTGCATTGTGGGATTCCAATCAGTGTCACAAAACAAAATGTGTATGAACTATTGAATATACAATGAATCTGCTTTGTAAAATTTCACCCAAATCACCATAAAATGTTAAAAAAGAAAGAAAAGAAATAAGTTATGTAAAGAAGGTTTTGAATAAACAAAGGTCAGAAGTTCTTTTCAAAAACTTAACTTTAGCCTTTTATTTGAGGAGAGTTCCTGAATATAATAAGCATTAAATAAGTATTTGTTAAGGAGCTCTGGTAGTACAGTGCCTAGGGTATCTGACTGCTAACCAGAAGGTTGGTAGTTCAAATCTACCAGCCACTCTGCAGAAGCAAGACTAGGCAATCTACTACCATAAAGATTAACTGCCTCGGAAACCTAATGAGGGTCACTATGAGTCTGAATCGAATCAACAGCAGTGTTTTTTTTTTTTTTTTTTTCCATAAGTATTTGTTAAATATACCCACCAGGAATCAATGATCTAAAACTTTATACCAAATGTTAATTACTTATGTCTTAACAAATATCCATCTTTGTCAAAACTTTCAGAGCTGATATGAAATATTAATATCTTTCAATGATCATAAAAACGTTGCATGTTACAAATATACTTTGTGCCAAGCATTGTTTTACAGCATTTTCCATGAAGAATCACATTTACTTCTTATAAAAACTGTGGGATAGATTACAATATTAACATCCCATTTTACTCATAAGGAAACAGAAATGCTTGTTTAAAAATATCAACTAAGTTATGAATTAATTCACCAGGTCTGCATGTGTCTAATGCCCATCCTATTTATCATACTATATTTGAATTTATATTTACTAAGTGAACTTGTATAGAAATACCTGTCAGACTTTATCTCCCAGAACCACTTCAGTTAAGCATCAACCTCAGAAAATCTAAACCAGCCTCTCTGAGAATAGCCACTTCTCCCAAAAACCAGACTGAGCAACAGGAAAAGATTCTAATTAGAGAATCCAATTTCTCCACCTAATTTGGTGTATTTTTGTTGTTCTCATTCACTCATATATTCAAAAGGCCTATGATTATTTTCCTGGGAATCCAGGAGTCATGTTAGTGCTATATCCATGACTGAACTAGGTTTTCCTTGCAAATCTTGGAGTTCTTGGGTATATTTACTTGCTTTTGAACTTTCTACCCCATTCTTAGCACTGGAGAAGATGAATTGTCCTTGGCCAATCCTACCTAAGAGGTCAAGAAAGAGCGACCCAGATTGTATCTTATAATCATAAAGCATTTATAATTTACAATTTGGATTTTATCCCTAAATTTTGGTGAAATACTTATTGGACAATATGTTCATCACAGATCTTTACACATGTGTTCCATTACCTAACCACACAACTGGAATATATAAGCAATTGGTATTAAGAGTAATGCACATAAGTAAATTGTGCATTATATTTTTATATTAAAAGTGTTAATTTCTTGAAAGTAAACATTTAAATTACATCAGATCCAGCAACCATATTATGACATGAACTATTATGACATGAATTATATATATATATATATATATATTT
>NW_006921731.1:8348621-8356060 GCF_000298275.1 Orycteropus afer afer
CTGAGTTGCCTAGACACCAATAGACAGTGTCAGAGGTAAATCCCAAGGGAAGAAAGGAAAGAGGAAAAGTAGTGGCAGTTTATATTTCTCTCCCTTACTAAATTACAGCATCCTTAAGAGCAGATTCTCTATTTAAAAAAAAAAAAAATTGTAATCATGGTATTTAACAGAATTTAAATTTATTTTATTTCTGCCCCCATCCCCATCCACTTGCTGGATCCAAAAAATGACATCATTTTTTTTTTCTTTTTTGTCTCATGTGCTTTATTCACAGAGGGATTTGACCAGACCAATTTTACTTTCTGTTTACAGAAAAGTAGAAGCAACACATTGGAGTGTTAGGGCAAAGGCATCAACAAGTGTTAAAGAAAGTGTAGATGGGAGAGCTATTGAAATCAGTTATAAAATCTCAAAATGCCAGTGTTCTGGGGATAATCAGTGGAGGGGTGAATGTTCTGTGCAGAGTTTACTGCAATGAATCTCTATTTTAGCAGCAGGTACCATAACTGATAAATGATAATGATTCCTAGTTCACAAAGGAAGATTAGATGAAATGCAGTATCATTTGCTGAACACAGGGAAGTGCCAGATTTCTTTGTGAAAAAATTTCATGTAAATGACTAGAGTTAAAGATGGTTATGGTACTTAAATCCTTGGGTATCTGGAAAAGTCACTCATATGAAAAAATCTTTTCCTCAGATAAATACATTAATTGATAATAAGATTATGGTCTTCATATCTGTTATTAAGTTGTTGAACTAGAATAATTTTGGTGGTTTATAACTGAGGTGGAGAGGAAGAAAAGAAAAAAAAAAAAAAACTTGTGCAAAAAAGTTCAAAGTAGTTTTATTTGTAGTAACCAAAACTCAATAACTCAGCTTGTTGAATTCAGATGGTTGAATAGTCAAAAAAATCTATGGTACATATAGGTTATGGAATACTATTAAGCAATGAAAAGTACAGAAATATTAATATATGCAAAAATCAGTATGCATCTCCAGTCAATTATATTGAAGAAAAAAAAAGCCAATCCCATAGGTAACATATTATGTTTTCTCAGAGAGTATCATGATGTCCCTTTCTCTGTCGATATGTTTTAGATGATCTTCATTCACAGCAATGCAGTAAGGGGATCAGAATGCAAGAGGTGAGAAATAGCCAGGTTAAAAGAGGGAGAAGCTCTCCTAGGTAAATAAATGAAGCAGGTAGACTGTATTTTTGGAAATTTTCATACACTTTGCTGAAAATTCGACGACATAGACATAGAGTTCAAAGTGAACTTTAAACACAGGTATAAAATCACACATACACACAAACACACACACAAATATTTGTAAGTCCTGAAAATGGTCCAGATGAAATAAAACAATAAGTTCTTGCACAATACAGAAGAAAAGGCTATAAAGCCCTCAGAAGCGATTCAACAAAAACAGAAAACCACTGGGAGAAACATAGAGACCAGATAGCGTTCCATAGATTATGTTCTCTGTATTTGCTCATTTATTAAAAGTGAGAAAGAAACAATAGTTTTTATGAAATCTTCAATGTGGATGATTTTAATTTATTGAATATATTCATGCTTTAACTAGATATGGAGCTCTGGTGGCGTAGTGTTTAAGGCATTTGACTGCTAACTGAAAGGCTGGTGGTTCAAACCCATCAGCCACTCCTCAGAAGGAAGATTGGGCGATCTACTTCCATAGTGATAGTGCCTTAGAAACCCAAGAAGAGGTCTATGAGTTAGATCTGACTCAACTGCAGTGAGTTTTTTTGTTTGTTTGTTTTTGTTAACTAAATATGCAGTAAATTAGATTGTATGTTCTAAAATATGCTTCATACTCTACTAGATCAGGGGTCAGCAAATCTTTTACATAAAATGCTAAATAATGATTTTCAACAAACAGTCCTGGAGCTATTGAGCATCAATAGCCAAAAACTCAAAAAACAAAATATCTTAGCCTCACTCCTCATGCAAAAATAAACTCACAGTGAATCAAAGGCTTGGATGTTAAATACAAAATTATAAAGATTTTAGAAGAAAGTATAGAAGGAAGTCTTTGGTATCTAAGGCTAAAGAAAAGTTCTTAGACTTGATACCAAAAGTATGATTCATAAGAGGAAATCTGGATAAATGGACATCAACACTTTTGCTCTGTGAAAGCCTCTGTTAAGAAGATTAAAAGACAAGCTACAGAGTGGGAGAAAATATTTTCAAACCATATATACGACAAAGGACTAATATCTAGAATGTGTACAAAAAACTTTCAAAACTCAACAGTGAAAAAAAAATCTAATTAGAAAACGGGTACAAGATGTGAACAACCATTTTACCAAAGAGAGTACACAGATGGCAAGTAAGCACATGAAAAGCAATTCAACATGGTTAGCTATTAGAAATGCAAATTAAACCATAATGAGCTATCATTACACACCTGTAAGAATAGCTAAAAAAAAAAAAAAAAAAGTGGCAACCCCAAATGCCGCCAAAGGATATGGAAATACTGACTCACTCATACACCACTGGTGGGAAGGTAAAATGGAATAGTCTATTTGGAAAAGAGTTTGGCAGTTTCCTTAAAACAAAGCATGCAATTGCCATAAAGACTCAAAAATTACACTCCTGGGCATTTATCTCAAAAAAAAAAGAAAACTTATGTTTACACAAAAACTTGTGCAAAAATGTTCAAAGCAGTTTTATTTGTAGTAACCAAAACCCAATAACTCAGCTTGTTGAATTCAGATGGTTGAATAGTCAAAAAAAATCTATGGTACAAACAGGGTATGGAATAGTATTCAGCAATGAAAAGTACAGAAATATTGATACATGCAAAAATCAGTATGCATCTCCAGTCAATTATACTGAAGGAAAAAAAAAAAAAAGCCAATCCCATAGGTAACATATTATGCGTAACATTCTTGAAATGAAAAGTTATATATAGATATATATATATATATATATGGAGAGAGAAAGAGAGAGAGAGAGAAAAGATTAGTGGTTACCAGGGGTTGTTGACGAGGGTGTAGGTAAAGGAGGGAAGTAGTGCGGCTACATGTAAAGGATAACATGAGGATCCTCTGGTGAGTGAACTTTGCTTTACAATGACTATAGTAATTCTAGTATCCTTTGCTGTGATATCATACTGTAATGTTGAAAGGTGTTACCACTGGGGAAAATTTGATACAGGGTACAATAGACTCTCTGTATTATTCCTTACAACTGGACATGAATTTTAAATAATCTCAAATTAAAAATTTAATTTAAGAAAGGCTAGACAATAAATAGGAGCTCTGGTGGCATAGTGCCTAAGACACTTGCTGCTAACCAGAGGCTGGCAGTTCAAACCCACCAGCCACTCCTCAGAAGGAAGGTTGGGCAATCTACTTCCGTAGTGATATTGCCCCGGAAACCCAAGGAGGGGTCGCTATCAGTCAGGTCCAACTCGAGGGCACATAACAACAACAACAGACAATAAATGTTTTTGGTTTTGTGGGCCATATAGTCTCTGTTGCAATTACTCATCTTTGTCCATGTAGTGTGAAAGCAGCCATGTTGTTGTTGTTGTGCCGTCTCTGGTTAGCAGTCAAGTGCCTTAGGCACTATGCTAAAGCAGCCATGGACAGTTTCAATAAAACTTTATAAAGCTAAACAGGCAGCAGTCTGGATTTGGTCCATAGTTTGTAATTTTGACTGCTAATAAGAAGGCTGGCGGTTCAAACCCACTAGCCACTCCTCGGAAGGAAGATTGGACAATCTACTTCCGTAGTGACAGTGCCTCTGAAACTCAAGGAGAGGTCGCTATGAGTCAGATCCAACTGGATGGAAGTAAGTTTGGATTTCGTTTTTAGAAAGTGACAATATTTAACCCCTAAAATGCCATCATACATCAAACGCAGACATAAAGCTATGATACAATGAATGAAGCAGTCCGGAAAACAAACGATAAATTTTGTAAATGAATCCTTAAGTTGAATTTTTAATAATATGAAAAGAACATTTATTCTGTAGCAAACCAAAAATTTCTCTCCTTTTCACTAGGCTTGCACACTGCAGATGCTGTAGTACTTCTCTTTTTTTCAATTCTCTAAAAATCCCTTCTGCATTCCCTGCCCTGTTGGTTTCAACTCCTCCTTATCTTATCCTTCTTTGTCCGCACTCTCAGTAAGCAGATTGGCAACTTATTTTGCTAAGTCCTCCCCTCTCTCTAATCTTCCTCTGGTCCTGTTCTTCTACCCAATATTCTAAATAAAAGAACTAATCTCTCCTCAAATGGCCCTCTTTCAAAGGATGGGTAATGGGAAGAAAACACACTGGCAAAGTAAGAAATCTCCATAACCATTGAGGGAAAAATAAAACTGACAGAAATTCATACATTCACAGTTTTTGTCACACTCCATATAGTCAGGCCTGGACTAGATGGAGCACACATCTATTTAAAATTAAGGCCCTGAGGCCTATAGTAGAGGTTAGTAGTTCACTGATTGCTACTACACAATGGCGCACACTAATACATCAGAACAAGTCTTCGGAAACACTTGGATAGAGAAGATAATTAAATCCACATTCAATCTTATCATAAGAGAGTAAGTTTTTTTTTTTTTTTTTTAATCTTGTAAGAAGTTGCTCTCTGTGAACCCAACAAATCCAGTCACAGAGGACATTTTGTATTTATTATGAATGATGATGCCCTAACTTCCCTCCTACATTTTATATGTCTGATTCTAACTCTGGACCCTTTGGCACTGCAAATTTTCATCCATCTTAGAATAGAATGCCCTAAACCAATGAAAGAGAAAAATGAGGCAATCAAGTAATGCCTGTCAGAAAGCAAAGTATGCACAGCATATTTCTTCTCATTACTGCATATTTTAAGGGCTAATGGTAGAGATGAATAATATCTCTACTCAGAGCCACTTATATAGAAATTTACATTTAAAAGTAATTGCTAGAGATCATAATTGGTTGATTAGGTGTTCTCAATTCCTTAGGCCCTTTTCAGATCTTAACTACATGATACATACCAGAATTTCAGAGGGCCAATTTGTGTAAAAGAACTGTAATTTGTCCTTTATAAAATATTTTTAGAAAATGTTATTACTAATTTAGCATCGTCCCACACCAGTTCCTTCCTGTCTGACATGGTGGAAAGCAGCGGGGACCATGATGGACTAACTGATATGTGGTATGAATCACATAGTTGACCCAAGAGCTGTCTTACTTGCTTTTTCCACAAATTGGTTATTAAAAAAAAATCCAGTCATTTCTATTTCCTTAATCTTAATACTCATAATTTCTTATGCCATATCAGTGGAAAGTTATAGGAATTTCCCCTTCTCTTCTTAAATTACATAATTTTAAGAAAGAGACTTGGTATTGGAGAAAGGAGTAGGACTCTATATCTTATCAGGGAAAAAAAAAATGTATCTCTCAGTCCTCTATTGCTTTGTTTTTTGCTGCATACTATCTCTTCTACAATGCTTCTGGCTGTTCCCAGGCCCAGAGAGGAGAATTCATTACTAAGGTAACATCCCAATGACCTGAAACCCAAATAGATCATCATCTATTCTGCCAGGAAAAACAATTTCCCTCCCTCAGTCCTGTGCCCTGCAATAAGACTTAGAGTTTCATTTCAAATCTTTCAGTTTTCGCACTTTGCATTCACATCATCAGGTCGGGGAGCATAAGACAGGATTGGTGTTTGTACGCTTCACCTCATGAATCCAGAGTCCATAACTCCATTCTCTCCCAGGGATTCATCGTTAGAATACAACCAGTTTTTCCTTCTCACAGTCATATACATTTCCTTGGTATACTTTCCGAAGGAACACTGTCTTGAGTAATTCATAGGTGATCCATTCTTGTAATAAAAACTTTTCTGAAGTGATACCAAGGTAATTTTTCTAGCTTAAAGAAGAGAGAGATAAAAAAAAAAAAAAAATAGCCTGTAGGCATCCACTTATCAAACTAAAATAAATCCTGAGAAGTAGTAGTGATTATGTGATTAGTTACAAACACTTTGCTGTGAAATTATTGATCTGATTTTCAGTCATATCTCCCTTAGTGAGACAAATACCAGTGATAAACTCAATAATTGAGACTAGAGCTTGTCCTAGAAGAAGTACAGCCAGAATGCTCCTTGGAAGTGTGAATGGCCAGACTTTGTCTCACGTATTTCGGGCATGCTGCCAAAAGGGACCACTCCTTGCTGAAGGATATCATGCATGGTAAAGGAGAGGGTCAGTGAAAGAGAAGACCCTCAATGAGTCTTGACACAGTGGCTGCGATGACAGACTCAAGCTCAAGAGTTATGAGAATAGCACAGGACTGGGTCACATTTCATTCTGTTGTACATAGGGTAGCTATGAGTCATAGCTGACTCAACAGCACCTAACAACAACAACAACAGAATATGGTGGAGTGTAGGCATTATCAGCAGCCTACAATTCCAGGACCTCTGGACAACAAATGCCAGAATGACATGCTAGGGGCAGGGATGAATGTCTAAATGAGGAAGAGAAAAGAGAAGATCCCAAAGTCAAACACTAAAAACTTTTTCTTGTATCAGCCAGCATGATTTTTGGGCTTAGAAGTAGCCTAGTTAGCATGAATAGCATTCATCACACAATACATCATGTCTGCTTTTGTGAGGCTGAGAGACAAAATGAGAAACCTGAATATTTTTGGAGGAATATAAAACTTAGGAGACCTGAATCTGAGATTTCCTCCATCATTTTCTAGCTGTCTGTTAACATATCTGAATCTACAAAACATGCATAACCATAATCTACTTCTCAGGGTTGTTGTGAGAACAAAATGAGAAAATGTACCTGAAACCTCCTGGTGAATGATGAAGCACTGGGCAGGTCCAAAGGCATGTTAGTTGATAATAAAGCCACTTTGGAGAGTCAATTGTGACTTTTCCTACCTTGATCTCATACGTATAATTTTACAAATTATAGTGTACAGCTAGCTCTGAAGCAAAGGAACTAGCTATTGGTGTTTGATGTTTCAAAGATTTTGGAGGAATTTGACAGTACAGAATCACAAAGAATTAGCTTGGGAAAAGTGCAGAAATATTAACCCGTTAAGTCTAAACACATTTTAACTCTGAAATCTCCCACTATGAGGATTATCAGAACATTTCTTGCTCAGATAATGGTCTGATTAAGAGCCAGAAATGACTGTGTATCTCAGTTTCTGGAAAATAAGATCTTATGCTGTGGAGCAAACACTGTTTATTTTTTTCCTTGAAAGAACAGTTGTCCCATCCCACGGGACAGTCAACCTAGGACCTGGAGGAGGGGGTGGAAATGGAAGGGACAAGAGACGCAAAGAATGGAGACAAGTTGAAAGCCCGATCAAGTCTCGTTTATTGAATTTCAAACAAATACTTATATATGGTAAAGGAAAGGGGCAGGATCAAGGAATGGGGTGATGTGAC
>NW_006921731.1:8356160-8378305 GCF_000298275.1 Orycteropus afer afer
AGAAGTGAAGGCTCAAGACAGGTCTTGAAACTCAAACTTAGGTCTGAAGATGTCCAACAGGCCCAAAACAAAGAAGGGAAGTATTGTGACCTTGTTAAGATGAATAGAATGCCGTGGTGCGGCTCTCCACAAACAGTGGTTAATTTTATGTCAGGGTGGGAAATAATACCCTATTTCTTTTTAATTTTTACAAAAAAGTCTACCAAAGTTTGAGGAGAAAATATGTCCATTGATTCTGTAGAATTAAAAGATCATTTGCACATAAGCTTTCCCAAAATGACTTCTTATATAGCTACGTCTTCATTCTTACTTAAGTCACTAATTGTTAACTATTTCCACTGAACCTTATTAATAGCTGAAGGTTATCAATATTCCCTGTACTTGTATTCATTCTGTAGGGCTGTTGATAAAATACCACAATCTTATTGGTATAACAGAAATTTATTGTCCCACAGTTCCAGAGCTGATCGTTCCTTTTCCTTTTCTTAGCTTCTGACAATTGTCTGAAATTTTTGGCATTGCTTAGCTCGTAGCAGCATCACTCTTGATGTACCTCCCTTCCCTTTGTGTCTACCTCTCTTCTCGTCCAATAAAGACACCATTGATATTTGATCTGGGCCCATCTTAATCCAATATGACCTTATTAACATTATTACATCTGTAAAAATCCTATTTCCCAATAAAGTCACATTCAAAGGTTCTGAGTTAAAGACTTCAGTATATCTTTTTGGAGGGCACAATTTATCCTACAACATTATTGCTAATAGATAAGGGCACAAACTTCACCAACCTAAGATCTAAACTTAAGGTCAAGCTTTGCTATTTACTGAGCAAGTGTGGGAAATCTCTTTTTGTCTATGAGTTTCCATTTTCTCACCAGTAAAATAGATCTAATAATAGTATCTAATTTGTAGGGTTATGGAGGCAAAATGAGATAGTGTAGGCAGAACATCTGCCCCATTATCTGGTGTACATTAGGTGCTAGAACATTTTAGCTACAAAACAATGAACCTGGCCTTAAGTATCTGATGCACAGCATTATGTCAATCAACCTGTTGTATTATCACAGTCCATGTAAATTTTATATTTGACTCCATGATACATCTTTAATTGCTTTCTTCTAAAGAAAAATTTCTCCCAAATCTTCAGGAAAAACTGACACTCCAGAAAGACAGGCCATGATTGTCCTACAGATTTTCACAATCTTGAGAACAGAAGCACCAAGCGCAGATTAAGTAAATGCTTCACAGCCAAGACCTCAACCATTTTTATTTCCACCAATTTGTGTACTCAGTCCTGAAAGTTAAGACATGTATATTGGGATGGAAATAGGGAGGTTGGCAAAGCAGTTTTCTCCTGGTAAATAAGATGATACCATTTTGCATAGAAACTCCTTTAGTGACTTGAGTCATATAACTAAATGGCTAGACTGTAGTCCAACAGATTTTTTATAATGTATTCTTATTCAAGCAAGAAAAAAATTAGCACAGAAAACATGAACTTACTGCTAGAGATAACCATAGATGAATAAAATGTATTGGCCCCACAGGAAAGCTCAGAAACATGACAATTTTAAACTTTTATCTCCTCCCAAAATTGTAATCACCACTCACTTTCTTCATGTCTGACTTCTTCTTTCATGATAAATCATAGAAACATGAGTTGGGTATGCCTTTAAACACTGGCTACTTTAATAGCCCTGATAGGGTGAGCCACAATCTTTTAAATTGAGACAAAAAACAGATTTTGTGGGAGACAAGGGCCTCCTTTCTTGGCAGTTCAAACCACTTCTTGGCAGTTCAAACCCACTAGCCACTCTCAGAAGGAAGGTTGGACAATCTACTTCCATAGTGATACCACCTTGGAAACCCAAGGAGGAGTTGCTATGAGTTGGGTCTGACTTGACGGCACATAACAACAACAACAACAACAACAACTGCTTTATCTTGGCAGGTGAAATCTATTAGATGTACCAAGACAAAATGGGCATAGCCTAGGGAAAGAATGAAGGGCAAAGTCATTGTTGTACAAACAATGTCATAGTATTCTATAGAGTTTCATGATCATTCTTTCATCCTTAACTCTAGGGCTTCTATATCTTTCTACACTGAAACATGGCCTCAAGTGCATGGTGCTTTTTCTCTTACAATAATATTTACAAAATCATCAACATGCCTGGAAAAGAGAGTGCTTTCTTTACTTTAAAGGAATTTGAGAATCAAATAAATATTGAATGAAACGGACATTATTGTTTGCTGGGTATGAGACCTTGAATGAGTTGTTTAACTTCTTAAGCAATAATACTGTTGAAATAATAAATAAGGTAACTAACATTTTAGCTGGTACTAATATATAACATGCTCTGCCACTAACAGAAAGGTTAGACTTTCGAGTCTTCCCAGAGGTGCCTTGGAAGAAGGTTCTGTCAATTTACTTCAGAAAAATCAGCCATTAAAAACCTTATAGGTTCTGTTTTGTCACACGTGGGATCACTGTGAATCAGAGACAACATGATGATGGCAACTGGTTGGTTTTATTTTATCACAGTGTCTAGAATATAATGATGTGCCCAATAATCAATATTTTTGGAGGGAAGGGTTTTGTCAACTCAGCACCTCCAGAAACCTAGTAAGGTTAGATTCTGGAGAGGAAGATCTTCACCAACTGTAGATCAATGTTTCTATTTTAAATACTTTACCTCATCCAAAAGTATCACACATTTATTGGACATTATGTTTTATGCATTTAATCTCATTTAATCCTCTCAGAAACCTGGTGAGGGAGATATTAGCATTATTCCATGGACAAAATTATATAAGCTGAGGCCTGAAGGGTTATTCATTCATGATCTGTCAGCTAATAAGTGAAGAAGTTGGAATGCAGACACAGTTTTCTCTGCCTCTAATGCCTGCTCAAGAGCTATATGAATTCTTTTCTTATTACCAAGTTTGAACTAGACTCTAAGCCATGTTTCTCAAAGTTGGTATTGTGGTCATATGCTGTTGAGTTGATTCCAATTCATAGCAACCTATACGACAGAGTCAAACTGTCCTACAGGGTTTTCCAGGCTATAATCTTTATGGGAGCATATTATCAGGCCTTTTCTCATATGGGATGACTGATGAGTTTGAATTACCTATTATTCAGTTAGCTGATGAGCACCCTACCATTATAAAACCAGGGCTCTGTGGTGATCTTGAAATCACCTGCAGAGAATCAACCATGCTTTCTTTAAAATTCAGTTTCAGGGCACTTCTATAGCCCTGGTGAAGCAATACTTCTGGGGGCCTAAGGTCTTAAATTTTGTATTTTTAACAAATTACCAAGATGATACTTTTGCTAAGTGTGAAAGCCTTTGCGATCATTGGCTATTACAGATGTCAATTCTAAACCCCTGATGTTGGAGTCCAGGACAGATAAGACTGGTAAGTTATCTCTAGTTAATTGACTAATGTCCATAGGATTCACACAATTAAAAATAAATAGACAAAATTGAAGGTTTGCAGCCCAAAACTGTTTGGTACCATAAAAAGAACAGCTGGTCATATTTCCTGTCTGTCCTTATTTTCACTTTCCTGTCCATTAAAACACTTGGCTGAAGGTAAGATCCTAGTAGCTCAGGAACATACATAGCCCAACAATAATATTAGTATATAATTTTCTCTTTTCATTACATTAGGAAGCTAGTCTTCAAATTCAAGACAATATTTTATTCATAAGAAGGGATGGCAGAGCAAGATTTTTTTTTTTTAATTTTCCCAAAGGTTTTCTCTAAGCAAAAATATATTCTGAGTAAATAGTTTATATTTAGTAAAGTTAAAGCTTTCAAATATGGAACAAATATGTCATAGAGACTCTAAAATATTACTGTGAACTGGCAGAAGGCAGGCCAGGGTTTCAGGTGCTGGAAATATACTGAGGCATATATTTCAGCATCTGTGCTACTAAAAGGACATCCCAAGGAAACAAATAGATCTATTTATCTTGAGGCCTGCCTGGTCCAGCCACCAAGATGTGATTTGCTGAATGACAGGGCTTATTTCTATGAACTAACAAAAGCCAGGAAGGGGTCATTAGGGAGTCGGAGATTGCTGAGTTTCCATTCCAGACCTCCAACTACATACAACAAATACTGAAAGGGAGAGATACAAAGATCAAGAATCATCGACTGGTACTTCTGTGAAGTTGCTCTCAGAACTCAGGGAGAAAATAGATAAGTCTTCCTTCTTCAAGACCCCCTGAGACTTCCCAACTCAGTCAAAAGATAAGACAGAGAAACAGCAGCTCCTGAGGACTGATTCTGTTTATTGGATGAGCCTGGCCTGAAGACCTATAGATCCTTCAGCTTGCAAATGGTGATGATCATGCTCCCCATGTTTCTGTCTCCTGGGTTTGGAGGTGAGTGAGAGTTACAGCTAAAAGTTGGCAAGATGTCCTACAGACAGAGGGTGAAAAATATTTTCAGAAGTGAAATGGACTATAGTGAGCATCGGTGGAATATCATTGTAATGTATTAGCATCAGACTTCGTCTACAATCAGGAAGGAGGATGAGAATCAGGATCAGTCCAAAGCTGATTTTATGAAGCGGAGGTCAGACACACCTTCCAAATTTTTCACCATTTCTGACACCAACTGTCCCTCCCATGGCATTCTCTACTTCTCTGTTGGGTTTGATAATTCATTAGCAACACAGAACTCACAGAACTTACAATTACATGGCTTATTTGTGAAATAAAAGGCTACAATTCAGGATTAGTATCAACTCAGATATAACAAGATACAACTCAGAAGGCAGGATGCAGGTCTTCAATCAGGACAGCTTCTGACAAAGGCAGCTCTCAGCTTCTCAGCTGTGCATGCAGGCAGACCTTCTCTCAGCCATGTATGACACCAGGCCTTCTCTTGGCCTCTTGCCCGCTCATGCTACAGCTCTTTAACTTTGCCGACAAGTGCACAGATGCACCCCACCCCACCCCACCAGAAAGCGACTTTTCCAAAGGTGCTCAATTCACTCATGCTTCTTGGATTAGGCAAGCTCACTGCAGCTGCCTAGAGATAATCTCCTGATTCCTGCTGCTCTTGCTGCTGCTGCTAGTGCTACTGCAGCTGTGTAGCTATACCATCTCATGCCATCTCTCTCTCTTGTGTCTAAGAGGTTCTCACCACAGGGACCCTGGGTCCAAAGGATGTGCTCTAATCCTTTCTTGATGGTAATGAGGTACCCCTCAACCTCTGTGAGATTGAGATTGGCCCTTATGTAAAGAAACCCCTTGTTAATTTCAAGGCATAATTCTCCCACTCTATTTACACATCTTATTTGCCTGGTAGACAGACTAAGCCGTGCAAGGTGCAAAGAATAGACCAAGCAGGGTGTGGCCCAAACAATTATTTGTGACAGAATGATAAAATTCAGTGCACAGCAATTGTCCACAGCTCATAAAGTAAGGAATATCACCCACAATTGCCTTAGGTTAATTGCCCTGGACAAAGTGCATCCAGAATGGTCCTTGGAAGTGAGAATGGCCAGACTTCATTGCATCTACTGTGATCAGAGTGTCAAAAGGGACCATTCCCAGGAGAAGGATATCATGCTTGGTTAAGTGGAGGATCAGCATAAAAGGGGAAGTCCATCAAAATGGATTGACACAGTGGCTGCAGTGATGGATTCAAGTATAGCAAGGATTGTGAGGATGGCGCAAGATTGGGCAGTGTTTTGTCCTGTTGTATACAGGGTTTCTATGAGTTTGAGCTGACTTGACAGAACCTAACTATAACAACATCCTCTTTGCAAATACAGGTAGTCCCTGGAGTACTATGTGGTTCCATACTGATGACTCTGTTGTAAGTCAATTCTGTTGTAAGTCAAAAGCTGCTTTATATGTGTGTGTCTGTGTCTGTGTCTGTGTGTTTGTGTATTCATTATTGCCTTTTATTATCAGTATCTTTATAAATATGATATTTGAACATCTGCAAGTGAATATCTGAGAATGATAACATCAGTAAATTATGTGCTTCAACATTATATCTAGTACATATTACTAGTACAAGGTGTACAAAGAAAGATATTTTAAATGCAGTTCGTCACAACTCAAATATGTCCTAATTTGGAGACTATCTCTAGTAACTTGCTCAAGTCCTTAAACAATCTGCATATGGCATTCATCTGGCCACAATGCCAGTTCTGTTTTATTCCTCTGTCTATCTATCTATCTATTTATCTGTCTGTCTGTCTATCATCTATCTATTTTTCCAAAAGCATTATATTATGAACAGTATCACAAGACCCAGGACTGTTGAAAGAATCTTATAGCAAACTCCTATATACCCATCACCTACATTTTACCATTAATTTTACTCTACTATTTTACACGGGAGCTCTGGTCGTGTAGTGCCTAAAGCACTTGACTGCTAACCAGAAGGCTGGTGGTTCAAACCCTCCAGCCACTCCTCAGAAGGAAAACTGAGCAATCTACTTTCATAATGATACCACCTCAGAAACCCAAGGAGGGGTTGCTATGAGTCAGGTCTGACTTGACAGCACATAGCAACAACAACAACAACAACTATTTTAAGTACCAGTTATCCATTCTTCAGTCTATCCATCAATTTTTCTTCTTTTTGATGATTTCAAAGTAAATTTCAGAGGTCAATTAACATCTTTATAAATATTATATATTCAGAGTTCAGTTAAATATTTGGTTACCATTCTTTTCTTTTGATGTTAAGTTTATATGCACAAATCTTAAGTGCATATTTGATGAGTTGTATCAAATGTGTACACTTCTGTGACATAAAACTCTCTATCAAGATATTGAACATTGCCGTCTTCCCACATTTTCCCAGTCAAATCCCACTCATGCTCCTACACGTGCAACCACAGTTCTGAATACTTATTATCTATTTATTTATTTTACTGTAGGTTGGTTTTTCTGTTCTCAAACTTCATGTAAACGGAATCACATAAAATGTACCCTTCTGTGTGGAGTTTCTTTTAATTGGCATCCTTAGGTGTTGCAAACAGTTAAGCATTGGTCTGCTAATCAAAAAGTTTGAGGTTCATGTCCAATTAGGGGGTACCTTAGAAGAAAGACTGGCATCCATTTCTGACAAACCCTATGAAAACCCTATGAAGCACAGTTCTACTCTGACACATGTGAAGTCACCATGAACTGCAGTACACTCGAGGGCAGTTGCTTCTCTTTTATTTAGTATTATCTCTTTCAGGTTCATCTATATTGTTGGTTGTAACAGTATTTTTTTTTTCCTTTTATTCCAATGATATTCCATTATTTGCACATGTTATTAGACGTTGTTGAGTCTGTTTGACCACAGTGACCTTATTTATAACAGAATGAAAGACTGTCCAACCCTGTGCTATCATCACAATTGCTATATTTGAGCTCATTGTTGCAACCACTTGCAGAACTGTGTCAGTTCTTCTTATTGAGGGTCTCCCTATTTTTCATTAATTCTCTACTAAGCATGATGTTCTTCTCCAGGGACATGTTATCTCTTCTTGATCACATGTCTAAAGTATGTGACATGAAATCTCACCATCTTTGCTTTTAAGGAGCATTCTGGCTGCACTTCCAAGAGAGAATTGTCATTTTTTTCCGGGAGTCCATAGTATATGCCATATTCTTCTGCAACACCACAATCCAAAGGCATCAGTTCTTTGGTTTTCCTTATTTATTGTCTATATCACAATTTATTTCTCCATTCATCTGTTGAAAGATACCTGCTCTGTATTCTGTTGTTCAAATAAATCTATCAAAATTCTTGTACAATTGAGTCATATAAATAAAATTTCTATAAACATTTGTGTATAATTTTTTTGTGTGAGATATATTTTTATTTCCCTTAAATGCTGAAGATGTCATTATTTGGGCACATGCTGGTTATATATTTACTTTTATAAGAACTTAGTTGCAACGTGGTTATACCACTTCACATTCCCCTCAGCAAACTATACCTACTCCTCACTGATCAACTACATTATTATCCAAAATTTTGCATAGACAACAAGAGTAAAAAAATCTACTATCCGACTACTTTGTGCATTAACAAAGTACATCTGGTAGTAACAAATGCTAGTGTGAGGTGAGTGTAACACTGGTTGTGATGGTTAAGATTATGTGTCAACTAGGCTGCGCCATGATTCTCAATAGTTTGATAGCTATGTGATGATGTAATTTGACAGTTATGTAATGATGTGATTTGACAGCTATCTAATGATTAATGGAGCAGTTATATAATATTATAGTCATTCTCCATTTGTGCTCTGATATAGCTATCCTCATTTTCACATTATGCCAATTTTCATGTAATGACCTGGTCATTGGAAACTAACTATACCAGTAAGTGAGGAGTGGGAATATGAGAGTTTTGGTTGCTCCACATCCTCAGGAACATTTGGTATAGTCGATCATACTAATTTTAACGTTTTAGTATGTAGATTACTCATTGTCTTATTTAGAATTTTCTTGATGATTAATGATGTTGAGTACTTTTTCAGATGTTTAATGGCCATTCCTATATTTTCTTGTGTGAAGTATGCATTCAGACCTTTTTGGCTATTTTTACTGGATTATTATTTTTTTTTATTATTGAGTTGTAAGAATTCTTTATATATTGGGGATACGACTCATAAGTCACATATATTTTGTAAATATTTTATTCAGTTAGTGTCTTCTCTATTTCTTTTTCAATAGTGTCTGTTGATGAGCAAAAGTTTTTAGTTTGATGAAGTCTATTCCATTTTATTTTATTTATAGGTACTATTTTCTATGACATAAGAAATTGTTGACTATGCCTAAGTCACAAAGACATTCTCCCTTGTTTTCTCTTAAAAGCTTCATAATATTCACTTAAAGCTTAAGTCTATAGTATGAGGTAAGGGTAAGTGTTAGTGCTCTTTTCTTTTTAAAAAACATGTAGATATCTAGGTATTTTAGCTCCATTTACTTATAATATTTTTCTTTCCGCATTAGGTTGCTTTGACACCTTTGTTGAAAATCCAAAGATTTGGATTTACATTTAAGTGTAGCATATTTTGGGGCTCTTTGGTCTATTCTACTGTTATTTTCATTTTAATGTGGTAAAGTATATGTAACAAAACATTTAACATTTTACCTTTCATAATTGTACTGTTCAGTGATGTTAATTATAAACAACAACAACAAAAAAACTCACCACAGCCAAGTAGATTCTGACTCATATTGACCCCTCCTTGGGTTTCCAAGGTAGTATCTCTACCTAAGTCGATTGTCCAATCTTCCTTCCAAGGGGTGGCTGACTGGTTAATTACATTCCTCTTATTTTACAACCATCACCATTATCCATTTCCAATAGTTTTTCATCACTCCCAACAGATAATCAATATCTTTAAGCAATACCTGCCCCATTCTCTTTCCCTGACTTATTTCATTCAGCGTGTTTTCAAGGTCCATCCATGTTGCAGCAAGTATCAGAACTTTATTTCTCTTTATGACCATTGTACAGATATACAACATTTTCTTTATCTATTTTTCTGTTGATGCACTTTTGGATGGTTCCTACCTTTTGACTATTGTGAATAGTGCTGCAATGAACACCAGTTTGCAAGTATCCTTTCAAGTCCATGAGTCCCTACTCACGTCTTTTGGGTGCATACATAGTAGTGGAATTACTGGTCATATGACAGTTCTATGTGTAAGTATATTTTTTAAGTATTTTTATTTTATCATTGTTAAGAATATGCACAGCTAAAAATACATGAGTTCAAGTTTCTACATGTACATTCCTCAAGTTGTACAACTATTCTCATTCTCCTTTACTGAGCTGTTCTTCCCCATTTACATATACTCACTGTCTTCTAAGGTTCCTATGTAATCTTTTGAATTGCTGCTGTCAATTTTATCCCATATAGATGTTCTTCAAAGAGCACAATGCTCAAGGCAGACATTTTCACTAGTTAGGTTAACTATTATTTGCTTTAAAAAGACATCAGAGGATATTTTTGGTTTAAGGCTTAAAGATTATCTAAGGACAATAGTTTCAGGAGATCTTTGAGGCTCCATGACTCCAGAAACTATAGGGTCCATGAGAATTTTAAATTCTGTTCTGCATTTCTCTTTTTAATCAGGAGAAAACACCAAACTGTTTTCCACAGTGGGTCCCCCATTTTATATGCCCACCAGCAGTGTATGAAGGTTCCAATTTTTCCACACCCTTCCAATACTCATTATTTTCCATTTTTCTGAAAACAGTCATCCTAGTGTGTGGGAAGTGGTATTTCATTATGGTTTTGGTTTGGTGTGCATTTCCCTAATGATTAATGCCATTCAGTACCTTTTCATGGATTTATAGGCTCTTTATATATCATCTTTGGAGAAATGTCTACTCAAGTCTTTTGCCTCATTTTTAATTCATTTTTCTTTATATCGATTCTTATGCCAGCACAACACTGTTTTGATTACTGAACTTTTATAGTAAATTTTGATATCAGCTAGTGTAAATCCTCTTACTTCATTCTGAGTTGTTTTTTTTTTTTTTACATGACTGGCTAAGTTATTTGTATCAATATCATATTTTGTAATTAGTCTGTAATTTCTACAATAAAACTCATCTGCAATTTTTATTGGGATTATTTAATCTAGATACATGTGGAGAAAATAGACATTTTATGTTGTGCCTTCTAATTCATGAATATGTTATATTCTTTCTATTCATTTAGATCTTTCCAATTTTCTTCCAGAATATTTTATACTGTAGAAGTGCTGCATAAATCTATCCTTAAGCATTTTAATTTATGATTTTGATGTTATTTTAATATATATTTTAAAATTTCATCTTCTAATTGTTTACTGGAAGTACACAAATATTAATGCTTATACATAGGTCCTTCATCCTCCAATTTTGATAAATTAACCTATTATATACTGTAACTGCTTTTAGATGCCATGGAATTTTCTGTATAAACATTTACACTATCTGCAGATAGAAACAGCTCTACTTCTTCCTCCTGATTTTTATACTTACTTATCGTGCCTTATTACAAAGGTTAGGACTTCCAATATAACACTGAATAAAAGCGATAAGAGTCTAAGGAACTAGAGCATCTTTGCCTAGTTCCACATCCTACATGTAATGTTAAGGGTACAGTTTTTGTAGATACTTTTTTTTTTTTTTTTTAACCCAGGCTAAGAGATTCTATCATGCTCAATTTTTTCCCCAGTATCTATTGAAATAATCATATGATTTTTTTTTCATTTTTATTCCATTAATATGGTAAATTATTATTTTATTTATTTATTTATTTATTTATTTTGCTTTTCAAATACTGTTTTCCTGGGATTAACACCATTTTGGATGAAGAGCTCTGGTAGCATAGTGCCTAAGGCACTTGACTGCTAACCAGAAGTCTGGTGGTTCAAATCCACCAGCCACTCCTCGGAAGGAAGATGGGGCAATCTACTTCCCTAGTGATACTGCCTTGGAAACCCAAGGAGGGGTCGCTGTTAGTCGGGGCTGACTCGACAGCAAACAACAACAAACAAACCACAGTATTCTTTTAACAAAAATGTTTTGGAAGACACACAGCTAGAATGTTCCTTAGGAGCAAGGATGTTGAGACTTCATCTCATGTTTGGATGTGCTTTCAGGATGGATCAGTCCCTGGAAATGCATGTCATGTTTGGTAAAAAAGAGAGTCAGTGATAAAGATGGAGACCCTCAATGAGATGGTCTGACACAGTGGCTATAGCAATAAGCTCAAGCACAGCAGTGATTGTAAAGATGGCATAAGACCAGGCAGTGTTCTGTTCTGTTGTACATAGTGTTACTATGATTCAGAACCAAATCAACAGCACCTAACAACAACAACAGCAGTATTCTTTAATATATGACTAGAATTCATTTTATAATTGTTAATTATTTTGTATCTAGGTTCATGAGAAGTGGTGATCTATACTTTATTTTGGGTAATGTCTTTTTCAGGCTTTAGAACTAGAGTTACGTTGGCCTCAGAAAATTATTTGAAAAATGGTCTTATTACTACCTGTATTTTTAGTCTGAAAGAGTTTCTGTGATATTAGTATTATTTAAAAATACAACGATTCAACAGTGCTATGAGCCTGAAATTTTCTTTTTTGGAAGGGTTTGATAAAAAATATATTTTTTCTGTTTTACTTTATGTCAATTAGTATCATTTTGATTGTCAAACTTTTTTACCCATTTCTTCTAGGCTGTTGAATAATAATCTTTTATTATGCTTTTAATGTCCATAGAATCTCTGAATATGTGATCTGTTTCATTTTTTTATGTTTTTGTGTGTCTTTGTACATAAAGTGTTTTTTTATTAGCAGTATATAGTTATGGATTGCATTTTAATACATTATGAGAATCTCTGCTTTAAAATTGGTTTGTTTAATTTGCATTTAATATAATTATTTACTTAATTTGATGTCTGCCTTTTAATTTCCTTTTTTTTTTTTCATTTTACTTCTTTTTTTTTTTTCTCCTTTCTTCTCTCTTTTTTGCCTTCTGGTTGATTGTTTGATTATTTTAGTTGATTTAAATTAGTTAGTAAAATTTCATTTTATCATACCGCTTTACCAAATTTTTACAATTTTCCTAGTAATTACAATACATATTCCTTTTCACTATCTACATCTGCTCAGAATTTGAAAAAAAAATATATTTACAAGCACAGAGTTATCGTTACATTCATTAAGATAGCTTTCATATGTATCACTGTTGTTGTTAGGTGTTATGAAGTTGATTTTAACTTATAGTGACCTCCTGTGGAAGACTAAAACTATTCCATAGGGTTTTCTAGGCTGTAATATTTACAGGAGCAGATCACCAGATCTTTCTCCCACAAAGTCATTGGATGAGTTTGAACTGCCAACCCTTTAGTTAACAACTGAGAACTTAACTATTGCTCCACTAGGTCTCCATTCATATGTATTACATCTGTATGTATTTTAAGTCTCACAAAATGTGTAATACATTTTAAACAATCACATGCATTTTAAAGTCCCTGAATGGAAAAAAAATACTATTTTAAATTTACCCAGATTTTTTTTTTCTACATCATTTTTTGATGCTCTTAATTCCTTCCTAAATATCTAGTTTTAAATTTGATATAATTTTCTTTCAACCTGACGTGCTTAGCATTTCATGTTGTGCAAGTTTGCGGGACAGAAAAATTTCTTAATGTTATTTCATCAGGAAATCTCTTTATTTTACCTTGTTTATTGCTAGAAATAGAATTCTGGATTTCATTTTATTTTCCGTTCAGTTCTTTCTTCTGATCTCTTTATTTCCTGTCAAAAAGACTGTGTTCATTCAAATTGCTGTTAACATATATTCAATATGTCATTCTTCTGTGGATGCTTTCAAGATTTTCTCCATATGTGGTTTTCAGCAGTTTGATTATAATGTGCCAGACATGGAATTCTTCATCTTTATCATGCTTGCTATTGTCTGAGATCATTACATCTTAAATTTATTCTATTATTAAATTTGGGTATTTTTGCCATTATTTCTTCACAACTTATTTCCCTCTTTTTTAAAAAAAAAATTGTTGAGATTTGGGTGAAAATTGACAGAGCATATTCATTTTCTATACAGCTGTTCACACAAATTTTGTTCATGATATTGACTGCAATCCCTACAATGTAACAGCTCTCTTCTCACTTCCTCCTCATAGTTACCTCTTCCCTCTGTCCTTCCTTCCCCTACACGCCCATACCCTGAGATGTCTCCCTGTGCAAACACTGCCCTTCTATCCTCCCATCATTGTTGCTCCAGGAAGTATATCTACCTGATGTAAATGTTCACCCCATATGCCAATCCAGTGTTTGACTGGAAGCCACAGGAGTGAGTTCAGTTCCAGACCTGAAGGTTAGCTAGTGGCCATAGTCTCTGGGGACCATGATCTATCAGACTCTATCAGACCAGCAAACCTAGTCTTATTTTATTTTTTTTTTTTTTACTTTTTAATGATTTTGAATTTTGTTCCACATTGTTCTACCACTCTATTCAGGATCTCCTACACAGATAGATGCCCCTCCAAGTGGTTGATAGTGGTATCTGGGCACCATCTACTTCTGGTCTGATGGTCATATAGACTGAGGATCACATGGCCTACCAGTTCCTTGGACTAATTGTTTCCATGAATCTTTGGTTTTCTTCATTCTTCTTTGCTCTGGATGAAGAGAGATCCACCATTGTATGTAGATGGCCACTTGCAAGCTTCAAGACCCTAGTTGCTACTCACTAAAGGAAGATGTAGAACATTGTTTTTATGCTATGCCAATTGAGCTTGATGTCGCCTATGATCATGGTCCTGAACCTGCAGGTCCAACTACTCGTTCCCTCTGGGTTTCTGTCTGTGACCACGAAGCCACAACCTTGCCCCTTGTCAGCTGCTATATATATGGTCATTCTTACAGCACATACAAAAATATACATGTAGTAACACTGTCTGCTAGCCCTGTACATGGTCATGGGTACACTCTCCCATGCCTAAACATACCTGATCTTTTAGCCTGTCCACCCATCTATCCACTTGTAGATCAATGCTTGCCATCACTGACAATGCAGTACTGTACAGGTACAAAGGTTCATCTTTGTTTCTGTGCCTCCTGTGTACCTCTCTATGTTTTCCCCTTCTTAATGCCAGCATGTTGATCACTCACTTTTGGTACATTGTCCTTGCTTCTCTCCTCTTCTTCTGAGACACTAAGCATATGTATGTTAAACCTTTGTTATTTTCTCTGAGATTAGCTTAGGTTAATACAACTGTGGTAGCTTTTGACCTATAAACATTGAATCTAATTAAGGAATTACATTTGCAAAAATAAAAAATAAAAAAACACCTAGTATATACTGAGTACTTGATGTGAGCCCAACATTATTGTTATTAGGTGCTGTTGAGTCAGTTCAGATGTATAGGAACCCTGTGTGTAACAAAATGGAACAATGCCAGGTCCTATCCCATTCCAACAATTGTTGCTGTACTTGAGCCCATTTTTGCAGCCACTGTGTCAATTCATTTCATTAAAGGTCTCCTTTTTTGCTGACCCTCTGCTTTACCAAACATGATATCCTTCTCTAGGGATTGGTCCCTTCTCACAACATGACCAGAGTACGAGAGATGAAGAAGTCTGGCCATTCTCATTTCTAAGGAGCATACTTGCTGTACTTTCTCCAGGACAGATTTGTTCATTCTTCCAGGAGCCCATGGTACATCCAATATTCTTCACCAACACCACAATTCAAATGCATCAGCTTTTCAGTCTTCCTTATTCATAGATTAGCTCTCACATTCATATGAGACTATTGAAAATACCATGGCTTGGGTCAGGCGCACCTTAATCTTTAAAGTGGTGTCTTTGTTCTTTAACATTTGAAAGAGGTCTTTTGCAGCAGATCTTCCCATTGCAATATATTGTTTGAGTTCTTGACTGCTTCTTCCATGGGCAATGATTGTGGATCCAAGTAAAATGAATTCCTTGACATCTTCAACCTTTTCTCCATTTATCATGATGTTGCTTATTTGTCCAGTTGTGATGATTTTTGTTTTCTTATATTGACATGTAATTCATTCTGATAGCTGTAGTCTTTAATCTTCATCAATAAATGCTTCTTCACTTTTAGCAAGCAATATTGTGTCATCTGTATACCACAGGTTGTCAATGAGTCTTTATCCAGTCCTGATCATGTATTTCATATAGTTCAGCTTCTTGGATTATTTGCTCAGCATACAGATTGAATAAGTATGGTGAAAGGATACAGCCTTGATGCATATCTTTCCCAATTTTAAGCCATGCAGTATTCCCTTGTTTTGTTCAAGTGACTTCTGCTTAGTCTATGTACAGGTTCCTCATAAGCACAATTAAGTATTCTTGGATCCCCTTTCTTCAGAATGTTATCCATATTTTGTTATGATCTACACAATCAAAAGCCTTTGCATAGTCAATAAACCACAGGTAAACATCTTTCTGATATTCTTTGCTTTCAGCCAAGATCCACTTGACATTAGCAAAGATAGACCTCACTCCATTCCCTCTTTTGAATCTGGCTTAAATTTCTGGCAGTTCCTTGTTGATGTAGTACTGCAACCATTTTGAATAATCTGCAGCAAAACTTTACTTGCATGTGACATTAATGATGATTTTTGATAACTTCCACATTGTGTTGAATCACTTTTATTTGGAATAAGCACTAATATGGATCTCTTCCAGTTGGTTGGCTAGGTAGCTCTCTTCTAAATTTCTTGGCACAAACTAATGAGTATCTCCAGCATTGCACCCATTTGTTGAAACATCTTAATGGGTATTCCATCAATTCCTGGAACCTTGTCCTTCACTAATTCCTTCAGTGCAGCTTGAACTCTTTCCTTCAATATCATCAGTTCTTGATCATGTGCTACTTCCTGAAATAGTTGAACATCTACCATTTTTTTTAAGTACAGTGACTCTTTACATTCTTTCCAACTTCTTTTTATATTTCCTGCAACATTCAATATTTTGTCAATAGAATCCTTCAATATCACAATTTGAGGCTTCATATTTTTTTTGTGGTTCTTTCAGCTTGAGAAATACCAAGCATGTTCTTTCTCTTTGATTTTACAACTCCAGATCTTTGCACATTTCATTATAATACTTTGTCCTCTTTAGATGGCCTTTGAAATCTTCTGTTCATCTCTTTTACGTCATCATTTCTTCCATTTGTTTAGAATTTTTCATGCATTTTCTTATTTAATCTTCACATAATCTTCAAAAAGTCATGATTATTGCCCCTATTTTATAGTTACGGAGAAGAAGTCTTAAAGAGTTTAATCAAGTTAACCTAGATCATGTCAAGTTTTTGTACAGGAATCTAATCTACGATCTAAATGGAAGCTACTAACCACTTAACTGGATCTCTTTTTAACTTCATTTTACTGACAATGAGAATATATATAAGGTTTCTTGGAAGGAAGTGTTATAAATAGTGCTATAATTTAGGGATATGGTTTTGTCTGGCTTGGAGGAATATGGGTGGATCAGAGAAGAAGTCAGGATTTAATATGAGGAAAAAGGAGAGAATATTATAAGTGAATATCACATAAAAGCCAAAAAAGAGGAAAAACGAAGAAAAATAAGGCTTAAAATAAGTATTGCATATAAGCAAAATATAATTATCCATTACTTTTAATTGTATAGTTCCAATTGATTGATGGGGACTGCAAGAGGGTTAAGGACCAAAACAGCGGCCAGAGGAAAGATAAAGGTAATTCCAGAACAAAGATGTATAATGTTGCCTTTCCTTTAGCTCTTAACATATGGCTGGCTCCTCCTCATCTCATTTACAATTTTAGTGACTTTTTGAGAAGCCTTCTTTGGTCACCTTATCTACATTACCCTTCCCTCTGCTCTCAACTTACTATTTTCTATCATCAAAATAGTCCAGTTACTGAGGATTAGAGTCAGACTCACGGTGACTCCATGTGTTTCAGAATAGAGTTGTGCTCATCAAGGCAGATTTTTCAGGAGTAGATTGCCAGGCCTTTCTTCTAAGGCACCTCTGAGTAGACTTGAATCACCACTCTTTCCAGTAACAGGGAGCATGTAACCATTTGCACCACCAAAAAAGAAAACAACAACAAGCTAAAACTGTTACTGTCTGATCAATTTTGACTCTAGGAAATTCCACATGTTAAAGAGCAGAACTGTTCCATAGGATCTTCTTGGCTGTAATCTTTACAGAGACAGAGTGCCGGGAATTTCTTCTGTGATACTACTGGGTGCGTTCAAACTGTCAGTCTTTAGATTAGTAATCAAACTGTTTGTGCTGCCTCGGCACCTATTTGTGCCTACTTTCATTATTTTCTTCATATCCAATTATACAAGCTGAAATTATTGTCTTTGCTATATCTATTTATTGATGTTTTCATGACTAGAATACAAGGTCCATGAGGACAGTGGCCCTGTATATTGGTACCAACATAGTCCCTGAAACATAACTGTTAATGTGAGTTAATTGATGTATGGATAGGTGAAATATGGAAACAGAAGTTGAAAGTTTACACAATTCTTTCAAGATATCCAGACATAAAGAAAACGTAATTGAAAAATATTCTAGAAATATATTCCAATAATATCATTTGCATAACAATTCACTTACTACTACAACAGATTTGCCACCATCACCTAGGCCTTGCCATTCTAAGTACATGACTTTGAATAATTGAGATGAATTTCTAAAACTCTAGAAATAAACACAGACTCTTTACCACAGTTGAGAATTAGATTGCCTAAAGATGTTACTTACTTTCTTTGGTACTCACAAGATATACCAGGAATACAGCAATCAGTGATGTTAGTTTGTTGCCTCAACTTGACTTTGCATCTTCTTAAATTATGCCTATCATATTGTTTAGAGACCACTTACATATCAAAAATCAAAATCTTATTTATATTACAACATTAATTCAGGGGTCAGAAAAAGATGGGAAATGCAAATAAGATGCATAACTTTTCTCTTTCCCAAATTAAGCCATTTCCCTGAGGCAGGATTTGCAAAAAATTCTTCCTAAAATCCCAGAAAGTAATCAAATGAATATTAAGAACTTTAAGGAGATGTACAATGATGGAGATTAAATGTGGGGCAAATGAAAATTTCAGTTTTATGAAGGAATCTGTTGTAGTAAAAGTCATTTATCAATAGAAACGTTTTTTAAAAGTCTTGTAAGCAAATGCTTTGCTCTTCACAAAAACTTAGTTCTTAGATAAAATCTCATTAATCAAATCACTCAAAATATTTTTATTACCTGATTCAATGAAATATTTGGCATATTTTTTATTTTGGTCAACCAAACCTAAAAACAAACTTACTGCCATCAAATTTGGCCAAAGAGAGAGAGAAAGAGAGAAAAGTCAAGAAGGGAAATTTTGGTGATAGTGGGAAATGTGTTTTCGTGGTTAGAGTAGTACTGGATGTGTAACAAATAAACCACTGCATTTTGGTGGCATACCACAAGAAGTATTTAGTTGTCATTCACTGATCTGCCCAGTATCCCTGGTTAGTGGCAGACTGACCCCATGCAATGGTTCAGGGACCCAAGTTCCTTCCATCTTGTGAAACCATTGCGTCAGACCATGCCTATTTTGTTTATCTCTATTTTTCTACTGTCTAGCATAGTAACAAAGGAGCTTTTGTGGTGTAGTCATTTGGTTAAGGCATTTGACTACTATCCAGAAGATTGGTGGTTCAAACCCACCAGCTGCTCCTCAGAAGAAAGATGAAGGAGTCTGCTTTCATAAAAGATTTTCTTCCATAAAAGATTTCCCAGTGGGGATCACTATGACGCTGAATTCACTTGATAGCAATGAATTTTTTTCAGCAAGCATAGTAACAAGGAACCCCGGTAGTGCAATGTTTAAAGCACTTGACTACTAACTGAAAAGTTGAAACACACCAGTTGCTCTGCAGGAATAGATGTAACAATTTACTTCTGTAAATATTTAAAGCCTTGGAAATTGTATGTGGAAGTTCTACCTATCCTATAGGGTTGCTCTGAGTTGGAATAGACTCAGTGGGATATATTTTTTTTTTTTTTGGTTGAGCATAGCAACCAGCACATCCATGGCTAATAGGTATCTGTAGATTTGTCTCCAGCACCTAGGCCTTATCTTTAAGTTCATAACATTGAGAAGGGATATGAATATGGAAAAGACACCTCTCCTTATTAAATTCTTTGGCTGGAAACGACACATCACTTCCTCTCATATTAGTGAAACATGTCATATGTTGTTGTTGTTGTTTTTTGCCATCGAGTTGGCCCCGACTCATAGCGACCCCTCCTTGGGTTTCCGAGGCAGTATCACTAAGGAAGTAGGAATGCCCAACCTTCCTTCCGAGGAGTGGCTGGTGGGTTTGAACCGCCAGCCTTCTGGTTAGCAGTCAAGTGCCTTAGGCACTATGCTACCAGATAAAGACTAAAACTGTTGGCAGCTGTAGTCCTTGGTGAATCAGCTCTTAACTAGTACAAATCTATGCCATGGAAAGGTGAGCACACAATTTGGCAGATAGATAATCATCTCTACCTTAAGTCATCATTCGCATTCCCTAAAGTTGAATACCAGACAAATGTCTGGGAGTAGGGGGGACACTTGTTTTCATTTCTCGTTCAGGCACAGAATGCAATTTCCATATTAGCAGATAACACAAAATGAGCTATATCAGAGCTGGACTACCTAATGCAATGTTTCCAATAGGTGATCTTCCACTCTAACTAGGTTTTGTTTAGGCAAAGTTAAATTTAAATCTCTTTATTTTAAAAAGCTTTAGCTAAATAGCAGTAGTGAAAGGCAGCAGAGAGTCCATTGGTTCTTGAAGAACCCTAGAAAAAAAAGTAACAGCACATATGGAAAACTGAGGGGTTTACATGTGGATTTTTCTGGGTAGTCTCATGTATTCTTCAAGTGCTTCTTTTTTCTTTTTCTTTTTTTAGAATGATTTTTTAATGTTTAAGATGTTTAAGATGAAAGTTTACACAGCAAATTAGATTCCTATTTAACAATTTCTATACAAATTGCTTAATAATATTAGTCACATTTTTAATAATGGATGATCATTCTCATTCATTCTGTTCTGAATGTACCATTTTCAATACTCTACTTTCCCTGCCCCTTAGCCTTCTCATCTTAATTTAGAGTAATATTTGACCATTTTATTTCCTATTGATGATTTTCTAAAGAAGCATATTTTAGCATGGTGATATTCTTTATTTTATGGAGCTCTGGTAGCATAGTGGGAGTTCTGGTGACATAGTGCCTAAGGCATTTGAGTGCTAACCAGAAGACTGGAGGTTCAAACCCACCAGGCACTCCTCAGAGGGAAGGTTGGGCAATCTACTTCCATAGTGATCCTGCCTCGGAAACCCAAGGAGGGGTCACTATGAGTCGGGTCTGACTCAGTGACACATAACAACAACAACAACAACAAAATCTGTTATTTAGCTAAAAGGTAATCTCAAGGGATAATTTTGTTTTTAGGGTTAAAATGTATCTCAGTGCAATTGGTTGGGGAATCCTCTAGTCTCAACCAGTCTAGTAAATCAGGAATTTTTTTTTCTGCCTTTAAAAGTTATTTAAATTCATGATTTTATGGCTACAAAATAGTTTAAAAAGGATATATAGTATAACATTCCTTTATTGTTGAATCATTTAGGTTGTGTTACAATTTATGCTACTATAAATAACTCTGATGAATATCCTTGAACTTATATTTCTGACTATATATCTGAGGGTTGCTTTAAGATGGATTTTAAAATTAGTATTACTTAATTAAGCATAAACCCCAATTGGCATCAAATCAATTCTGACTCATAGCAAACCAATATATTTCCAGATAGAACTATAATCTATAGAGTTTTCTTTTCATCCTAAATGGTATTTATTTATTTTGTTGTTGTTGTTGTTGAGAATACACACAGCAAAACATACACCAATTCAATGTTGCTGTTGTTGTTGTTATGTGCTGTCAAGTTGGACCCAACTCATAGCGACCCCTCCTTGGGTTTTCGAGGCAATATCATTACGAAAATAGATTGCCCAGCCTTCCTTCTGAGGAGCGGCTGGTGGGTTTGAACTGCCAGCCTTCTGGTTAGCAGTCTAGTGCCTTAGGCACTATGCTACCAGTTTCTATATTTTGCTTGTGTGTTTCTTCATTAATTCATCAATTTATATATTTATTTACTTAAAACTATGTACTGCACAATAAGTTTCCTATATACTTATTCATGTAACCGTATGAATGTACTAAATGCCTGATAGCATTGTTGAAAGGATATAAAATGAAGAGGGAAGTTCATGGTAATATCCTAAGGTAAACTATCTCAGAGACATCAAGACACCGTATTAGTGGAAACATCCTGAACATCACATGATAGTAGGTGTGGGTGGATAGGCAAAGTACTTAATATTTAGTGCACTTAATATTCAGTGATGTTTAGAAGTCTCATTCATAAAATGAGATAACATTAGTATCTGATACTATATATTTGTTGTTGTTGTTATGTGCCGTCGAGTCAGCCCTGACTCATAGCGACCCCTCCTTGGGTTTCTGAGGCAGTATCACTATGGAAGTAGGATTGCCTAACCTTCCTTCC
>NW_006921731.1:8378750-8389281 GCF_000298275.1 Orycteropus afer afer
TCATGAATCAATATGTGTATGAATTGAATGGAAAACCAATTTGCTCTGTAACCTATTCACCTCAATCACAATAAAAAGTTAAAAAAAAAAAGTGAATGTTGTGTGTATATACCTGATAATGCCACTCTCATAAACCACTCTCTGTTCACTTATAAACTCAATCAGATGGTGTAGAAAATAAGGGGGATGATGCTTCTTGAATGGAGATCAAGGGGTGGTTCTCTGGTGGGGAACAGAGTGGAACAACTACTATTTGAATTCTTTGAATCACAATAGGTGGAATCAGTTTTTGCACTTGCCTATACTGCAGGTGTGGTGAATGTCTGCATTGCTTTCATAAAGTCGGCAAGGGAGCCCTGCACTCGTCTCTATATATACTATATATAGCATATATAAATCTTAAAGGAGATAATGTGAGTTAAGTATTTTCCTATCATTATTTCCTGTCATGGTATCATTTATATATTACTTTTGTTGTTAGGTGCCGTTGAGTTCACTCCAACTCATAGCAACCCTATGTACAACAGAATAAAAACACTGCTCAGTTCTGCGCCATCCTCACAATCTTTGCTAGGCTTGAGCTAGCCCATCGTTCCAGCCACTGTGTCAATTCATCTCCTTGAAGGTCTTCCCCTTCTTTACTGACCCTCTACTTTACCAAGCACACTGATAACCACTTCCTGGGAATGGTACCTTCTTACAACATGACCAAAGTAGGTCAGACAAAGTCTGGCCTTTCTTGCTTCCAAAGAGCATTCCAGCTGGACTTCTTCCAGAACAAATTCATTGGTTCTTCTGTCAGTCCATTGTACTTTCAATGGTTTTTGCCAAGAGTACAATTCAAAGGCATCAACTCTTCTTTGGTCTTCCTTATTCATTGTTCTTCTTTCACAAGGACATGAGATGATTGAAAATACCATGGCTTGTATTAGGCACACCTTAGTCTTCGAAGTGACATCTTTGCTCTTCAACACAGAAGAGGTTGAGGTGAATAGGTTACAGAGTAAATTGGTTTTGCATTCAATTCATACTCATATTGATTTGTGACATTGATTGTAGTGCTCACAGTGCTGCAGCATGCTTTAAAGAGTTCATTTGCAGCAGATTTTTCCAGTCTGTATTACTACTAAGGAGAAAATAATATGTCACCTATTTCTTACCCAATGGCTCCCAAATATTCTTAGGATAAAGTTTAGACACTTTAACCTGGTTTACAAAACTTCATCTGATGTAATCTATGCTGACTACTGTACCTTCAGTTCTGATCACTCCTAATAATCAATACAAAGAGCTCTAGTGGCAGAGTGGTTGGAGCATTCAGCTGCTAACCAAAAGGTTGGTGATTTGAACCCAGCAACCTCTCTGCAAGAAAAAGATGAGGCAATCTACTTTCAGAAAGATTTGCAGCCCTGAAAACCTCACGAGGTGGTTCTACTCTATCTTATAGGACAATGAGTCTGAATTAACTCAATGGCAGAGGGTTTGGTTTTTGGTTTTTGTGTTCAACACAGGAGTCCCTGAATGGTACATACAGTTAAGCACTCAGTATTTACTGAAATGTTGGCAGTTCAAATCATCCACCTTGGAGGAAAGGTGTAGTGATCTATTTTCAAAAACAGCCATAAAAAGATTCTGTGGAACGTAGTTCTGCTCTGACACAGATGGGGTCACCATGAGTCAGAATTGACTTGATGGCAACTGATTTTGTTTTTGATCTTCAACACGAAGTTTTAACCTCATACAGAATATCTTTCTATTCCAGGGTCACAGAATGGCCTCAAGGACTTTACAAACATCCCTTTCACTCACTCTATGTGTTTCTTGGACTGGCAAACTCTTGTTTATCCTTCCTGTTTCAACTTACATGTTGCCTCTTTCAGAAAACATTCTTTTACTCCCCCGTGCTGGATTAAGTTACCTGCCTGAACAGCCATTGCACCCTCTATTTCCTTCTGTTATTATCACTAATGTTGCATCATTATAATTGCCTGCATGCTTTCTGTAGACACCACCAAATTGTAAGATCCATAAGATGGACCAGTGGAGAAACAATATCATGGAAAAGTAAGCCCCAGAAGAAAGGACAATTTTAACACTCATGTCATTTAGCATTGCCACAGATTAATGACAAAAAACAGCCTGATTTTATTGCCTTATTCTTGTTTTTAAATTCTCTACAAGCAAAGCACCCATTTATTGCCTGCACCTAAGTGAGCTGCTCCTACTGCCCATCTCACTTTCTGTCCTGACATGTACCAGATCATGTCTGTTTTGTTTATCTTTATTTGTCCACTGTCTTGTATAGTGGCTAACACTCCCATGGCTCAATTACTACTTATTAATTTGCTAAATCAAAGATCTTTCATTGGTACTGGCAGTGAAAAACAGTAGATTTCAAATGATCCTTCTTTTTTTTATAGCCTGTCACTTTGGTGTACTTCTATGCTAAAATAAACATGCCAAAATATGTGTAAACACTTTTGCTTTCATAAAAATATTTCTAAAAAAGTTATGCTGGAGGTTTTGGTTGTGATCTGCTAATCAAATTATGCCTTATACCATGATATTTGACATCAGTTTGAGTTGAATGACATGTTATAAATATTCATTAAAATTCAAAATGTATTCACATTAAATGAATCCTTTCCAATTATTTAATTCCAAAATTAGCCAAAAAATATTTTCATTAAGTCTTCAGAAAAATTTGCACCTGTGTGAATAAATGGCTTAAGCCTGAAAAATTTATTTTGGCATATTGTGTTTGTCCATTTTCAGGTCTGTTTTTAGAAGCAAGAAAGCCAATTTAAAATGTCACCACATCTATGAACAAACTAAAAATTGTGTTCTTGAGATTAAACTGGTTCTTAAATGTTTATACATAAATAACTGGCAACTTACTTGTAAATAGTGTCTTGATACATTAGGAATTCTCATTTATTGCCTTGTTCTGATATCCTTACAATTGTTTTTCAATAAGTGAATTATTTTGTAGTCATGCTTTGCTGAAGGAAATGTCTAGAAAATGCACATGAAACACAGGACCACTCTTTCCTGGGAATGAGGAAACAATTCCAGGTGAAGACTTGAAGATAAACTTGCCATTTAATTTTCTGTAATATAAAAAGCGTGGCTATAGACTCCATAGTCAAACTTCAACAAACTTTAGCCTTTATCCCAATTTCACCTCTTCTCATTGGTGTGACTTTGGGAAAATTACTTCCCTACTTTACCAATGGCTGTCATGTTGATTCTGACTAATGGCAATTTTGTATGTGTAAGAATAGAACTGAACTCCATAGAGTTTTCAAGAGTTGATGTTCCGGAAGTAGATCACCAGGCCTCTCTTCCAAGTCTTCTCCAGGTGAACTTGAACCTTCAAGCTTTCAGTTAACAGTTGAGCATGTTAACTGTTTGTACCACCCAAACACTCCTCCCTCTTCTGGCTTTTGTTTGGAATAGAAGTGATACATAATGAGTCTAATGCCCAAGATGGTTGTGAGGATTAAATGAGTTTCTGTACATATTACATAGTCCAGGAAGACAGTTCAACACTGTGCACATAGAATGTAGTGGTTTCTAAATATTGTTGTTGTTGTTATGTGCAATCAAGTTGGACCCAACTCATAGAGACCCCTCCTAAGGTTTCCGAGGTGGTATCACTACAGAAGTAGATTGCCCAACCTTCCTTCCAAGAAGTGGCTGGTGGGTTTGAACCACCAGCCTTCTGGTTAGCAGTCAAGTGCCTTAGGCCATTATATCATCCATATCTCTGATTTCCCACTTTGTGAACAGAGATGTAGTCCATCCATCTCCTATACCTGTAAAGTGCTCATAGTAAGTAGGTGCTTAAGCAACAACATTAAAGACAACAAAAAAGTCATGACAACCCCATATGTGTCATAATAGAACTGTGCTTCATAGGGTTTTCTATTGCTGATTATTCAGAAATAGATCACCCAGGCCTTTCTTCTGAGGCATCACTGGGTAGATTCCAACTTCTAATTTTTCAGTTAATAACTGAGCTCTTAAACAATTGCACACCAGAGACTTCAGGTACTTAAAGTTTATTAATCTATGAATAAAACTAATACTCCCTCTGTATTAATTAAAAATCAGCAAACATGTTGTCTATACTTTTTGTATGCCAAGGCATGTATGCTAAGTACATTTCCATCTCCTTCAATGTTCATAACCTTCCTCAGTTTTCACAATCAAGGTCAGTGTCAACATAGACACATCTCAGACAAGGACACTGACACCCTGAAAGGCTGGTGAAGTAAAATGGCTTTCTGAGTATCAAAGCATTTTCTCTGACTTCACACTCTATTCTCTTGTCATTATACTGTAGCTGAAAAATGTATTTGGTAATGTACAAGGTCAAGCCCCTTTGACTATTCTGTTGGTGCTCAAAGCCACAAAGAATTTTAATGCATTAAATAAACACTTTATCTAAAAAATTTGATAGAAAATTTCCTAACTCAGGTTTCACTTGAACATTCAAGATATAAAGTTATTTAGAACAGTCTATCATTTTCAGTAAGCTAAGAAAACAGGTTTTCCCCCTGAAGTGAAATATGTGAAAATTGTCTCAATGTTTTAAATTTAAGACCTCACCCATTATCCATGTACCTGCATTTCACTAGCTTTGATTTCATAGGCAAGATAAATTCTCCAAAATGTACTGACACATCTCCACAAAAAGAGACAACTTCTGATTTATTGGATAGGTTGTGTTATGCCATTTGATTCTAGCATTGCCACCTTGCAGCTTAAGGATCGTACATAGCTGGAGCACTGCACAAAGATAGTACTAAGATTCATTGTCATACATGCTTCACTGAGTCAAATTCAATGGTCAAAGGTGGAAGGTGAAAATAAATATGCAATCCCCAGGTGAGGCAGAGAAATCCTGCATCATAAATCTTTGCCCTGCCTGACAAGCAGGAGAACATAAGCTAATGATGTGTAAAAGGTACAAATCCATTTCTGGATTGCTATCCATCTTGAAGATGATGGCATGGAGACACCAAAAAGCAGCAAGCACAATCCGGTTAGTACTCCAATTTCTTCCCTGTTGTGGTTGTGTACCACTGAGTTGATTCCAACTCATAGCAACCTTATATGGCAGAGTAGATCTGCCCCACTTGGCATATAGCTCTCTCTTTCAGTGGCTGAGCTGCTGTAAGAATAAGATAATTCGACTGCTCCTTGGGTTTCTCAGGTGGTATCACTGTGGAAGTTGATTGCCCAACTTTGCTTCTGAAGAGTTGCTGATGGGTTTGAACTGCACTGTTCTGGTTAGCTGTCAAATGCCTTAGGCACTATTTCACCAGAGCTCAAAGTGTTTGAATTCATTCTGTGAAGATTTTATGCTCTTCCTACTTAGGCAGGAGCTGTTTATGAACTTTGTTTTTTGGAGAGGCTCTTTCTGTTTATTTATCCTTCCCAGGATAAAAGAATCTTTCACCCAAATAGAGTATGGTAGAATATGAAATAGTGTCCGTGAATGTACTCATGTGTCTACATTATTGAAAATCTGAGCATGAGACCTCAACCTGGGGTCAGTTTGTTTCCTTTCTTCCCTCCACTGTCAGTTCTGGAGTTAAAGTTTTCCCAGAAGACAACAGTAAAATGTAGGCAGAGGGGGCTTCAAATAAGTGCAAACCAGATAATCACATAGGGCCTCACACTCAGAAGAGCCTTGCTCTTGGGTTAATGTTCTGTTGTTCACATCTTGAAATACTTAATAGTTTTATGTTTGCACTTGTGTTTTGTAAGTGAGTTCTGATAAGACAATGGAGCATTATCATGTGCAGAGAAGATGCAAGCAATATGCATGTCTGCCCTGTTCCTTGCCACCTTATTTTCATATAGTGTTTTTCATGCCCCATAAGCCCAGAATTCCTATGTGACCCACAAAACATGGGTATTTAGCCAAACTCAAAGCTAATACAAGGTAAGAGTGTTATGTCCATCACTAAGAGAGGTTGTTGACAGCCTGGAGAGATCACATTTTCACTTTAAACCAGACCATGCTTTGAATACAAAAAGACCACAGCATTCCAAAACCAACAAAGGTCAAAGAATTCTAACACATGTTTTCTTCCTTTCTTTAGTTCCCTGTATCACCCAATCACTTATGTCAAAATTATGACCTTGAAGGAAAGGGGAAAATAGGGCAACCAAAATTTCTTTCCTATTCAGTCCTTCCTTACTCATCATTAGGCTGAAGGTAGAGAGTGTAGGTAACATGTGCACTTATCACAAAAAGAAGTAAAAAAGTTGAGTTAGTTTTGTGCAGCATTTCCTCTCTTCTAGAAAAGTGAAATTCACTTGCATAGATAAGTTACAAAATATGAATTTTTGTAACTTTGGTGATTCCACCTATGAGGTAAATGCTCTCATATTTGCATTAAAAACTGTTATTGCACAATACAAAGATAAAGAGCAAAAGTTACACAAATAACTTAATTTCAATTTTTCTTTACTTAGAATGACGTTAAACATCAAATAATCAAGACAAGATGCCAGAGAAGTCACAGAAGAAAAGAAAAGGCCTTATATTTTAATTCCTTTAGATAATTTTTTTCTGCTTTTTTTTTATGAGTGTTTTTTTCATTGTGTAATCATTCTTTATTCGATCACTTGATACCCTTATAGTCTGATTATAATCTACTCCTAGGTATAGGCCTGGTTATTGTCTCTCAGATACCCATAGTCACGTAAGAACCTGTGCTACTAATTACATTATTTATTTTTTTATTTTTATTTTTGTTTTTTAAATTGTGATTTGGGTGAAAGTTAACAGAGCTAATTGGTTTTCCATTTAACACATGTGCATTTTGCTTTGTGACAGTCATTATAACTCCCACAATTCTTTTTATTTTTGAACTACCAAAACCTCACTGCCAACAAATTGATTCCAACTTAAAATGACCCTGTTGAAGCATTTTTCCCATTTCCTCCCTGTGTTTACCATTTCCCTTCATCCTTTCTGCCTTCTGGGCTTTATTTCTGAGCAGAGGCTGCCCTTTTAATCTCTCATGGTTGAGAGATTCTAAGGAGTGGATACTTCCCTTGTATTGTTCACCCTATAAACTTATCTATTGTTTGGTTGGTTGACCCATGGACGAAAGTTAAATTCCAGGCTTGAAGGGTGTTTAAACACCATATAGTCTCAGGGGTTTTACCAGCCTTTATCAGATGAGTAAGCCTGGTCTTTATTTCTTTTTTTCTTTTTTTTTTTATTATTTTGAGTTTTGTTCCACATTTTTCTTCTACTTTATCTATCACCTCTTATTGTGTTGCTTTTCAGAGTGGTTGGCAGTGTACCATCTAGTTCTTCCAGTCTCACAGTCACAGAGGCTGGGGTTCATGTGGTCCATAGTCCTTTGTAGTAATTGTTACTTTATGTCTTTGATTTTTCTTCATTCTTCTTTGCTCCAGATAGATAAAGACCAATAGTTGCACCTTAGATGGCCACTCACAAACTTTAAAAATCTCAGCCACTACTCCATAAAGTAGGATGTAGAAAATTGTCTTTGTGGACTATGCTATTCCTATAGACTTTAGTGTCCTCCTAGGCTATAGTCTGGACCCCTTAGACTCAGCAATTCATTCCTTCAAGGTTTTTGATTATGACTAAGAATTTTTCATAATTGCACTTGTATGTTCTATTGCATTCATGGATATACTTTCAATACATACAAATACATATGTTGAAATATCCTCTTTCAAAGCTGTGTATATTTGTGGGTCCCAGCTTTCTTGAATGAAGGGGCTTGCATTTTTTTTTGAAATACCAAAAACTCACTGCTATTGATTTGATTTGAACTCAAAGTGACCCTACAAGACAGAGTAGAACTTCCCTATAGGGTTTCCAAGGCTGTAAATCTTTATGGAATCAGACTCCTTCATATCTCTCCCATGGTTTCAAACTGCCAAAATGCCTTAACCACTGCATGACCAGAACTCCTTTTATTTTGAACTATGTTCCATAAATTACATAGCTGGACCTGAATGTAGAAAATGGTTTAAAATAATCAGGACAAAATATTTTTCCCTAAAATAATTGGATGTACATTATGGATCAAAGAGAATATGTTGACAATGTTATTGTAGCTTTTGTTGTTGTTGTTGTTAGGTGCCGTCGAGTCATTTCCGATTCATAGTGACCTTATGCACAGAACAAAACACCACCAGATCCCATGCAGCTCCATGATCCCTGCTATACTTGAGCGCCTCATCACAGCCACCTTGTCAATCCATCTCATTGAAGGCTTTCCCCTCTCTCATTGACCCTCCATTTTACCAAGCATAACATCCTTCTCCAGGGAATGGTCCCTTCTGACAACATGAACAAAGTAGGTGAGACAAAGTCTGTCCATTCTCGCCTCCAAGGAACATTCCAGCTGCACTTCCTCCAGGACAGATCTCTTAGTTCTTTTAGCAGTCCATGGTACTTTCAGTATTCTTCGCCAGCACCACAACTCAAAAGCATCAACTCTTCTTCGGTCTTCCTTATTCATCATCCAGCTCTCACATGCATATGAGACGATTGAAAATATCATGGCTTGTGTCAGGCACACCTTAGTCCTCAAGGAGACATCTTTGCTCCTCAGCAGTTGAAAGGAATCCTTTGAATCCGACTTCCCCAGTGCTATACCTCGTCTGATATCCTGACTGCTGCTTCCATTGGCGTCGATTAGAGAACAAAGTAATGTGAAGTCTTTGACAACCTCAATCTTTTTCCATTTATCATGATGCTGGTTATAGGTCCAGTTGTGAGGATTTTTGTTTTCTTTATATTGAGATGTAATCCATTTTGCATACTGTAGTCTTCAATCTTCGTCAGTAAGTGCCTCAAGTCATCCTCAATTTCAGCAAGCAAAGTTGTGTCATCAGCATATGGCAGGTTGCTAATGATTCTTCCTCCAATCCTGATGCCACATTCTGCTTCATATAGTCCAGCTTCTCAGATTATTTGCTCAGCATATGGATTGAATAAGTGTGGTGAAAGGATACAACCCTGATGCACTCCCTTCTTGATTTTAAACCATGCAGTGTCCCCTTGTTCTGATGATACTTATTGTTAGGTGCCATTAAACCAATTCTGACTCATAGTGACCCATGTACAACAGAACATAACACTGTCTGGTCTTGCTCCATCCTCACAATTGTTGCTATGTTTGAGCCCATTATTGCAGTCACTGTATCAATCCATCTTGTTCAGGCTTTTCCCCTTTTTCACTGACCCTCTTCTTTACCAAGCATGGTAAAGGAAGGGACTGGTCCTTTCTGATAACATGTCCAAAATACATAGGATTAAGTCTCACTATCCTCACTTCTAAGGAGTATACTGACTGTACTTCTTCCAAGACAGAATTGTTCATTCTTCTGACAGTCCATGATATATTCAATATTCTTTGCCTACACCTTAATTCAAACTCATCAATTATTTTTTGGTCTTCCTTATTCATTTTCCAGCTCTCACAAGCATATGAAGTGGTTGAAAATACCATGGCTTGAGTCAGACACGCCTTAGTTCTCAAAGTGAAATCTTTGCTTTTTAACACTTTAAAGGTTTTTTGCAGCAGATTTGTTCAATGCACTACATCATTTGATTGCTTGACTGCTACTCCCATGGGTGTTGATTGTGGATTCAAGTAAAATTAAATGATTGACAAATTCAATATTTTCTCTGTTTATCATGATGTTACTTATTGTCTAACCCAAGCCATGGTATTTTCAATGTCCTCAAATGCCTCTGAAAGCTTGACAATGAACAAGAAAGACAGAAGAAGAGTTGATATTTTTGAGTTGTGGTATTGGCAAAGAATACTGAAAATACCATGGACTGCCAGAAGAATGAACAAATATGTCCTGGAAGAAGTGCAGCCAGAATGCTCCTTGGGAATGAGAATGGCTAAACTTCATCTCACCTACTTTGGTCATGGTGTCAGAAGGGACCATTCCTTGGAGAAGGATATCATGCCTGGTAAAGTAGAGGATCAGCAAAAAGGAGGAAGACACTCAATAGGATGAATTGACATAGTGGCTGCAACAATAGGGTCAGGTATAGCAAGGATTGTGAGGATGGTGCGCCACCAGGCAGTGTTTTGTTCTGTTGTACACTATGAGTCAGAGCCAACTCAGTAGTACTTAACAACAACAACAGCTCTTATTGGTGCAGTTATGAGAATTTTTGTTTTAAGTCGAGATGTAATCCATACTGAAGGCCATAGTCTTTGATCTTCATTAGTAAAGTGCTTTAAGTCATCACTTTCAGCAAGCAAAATTGCATCAACTACATATCATTGCTTGTTAAAAAGAGTCTTCCTCCAATCCTGATGTTGATGATAAAGTAGATTATTTAGGAAGAAGAATTCTCATATAATCTTTCACTGTATTTAACACCTCTATTTCAGCATGGGAACTCTGATAGCATAGTGGCTAAGGCACTTGACTGCTAACCAGAAGGCTGGCTGTCCAAACCCACCAGCCACTCCTCAGAAGGAAGATGGGGCAATCT
>NW_006921731.1:8390175-8415207 GCF_000298275.1 Orycteropus afer afer
GGCAGTGGTCCAGTGAGTCAGAAAAGATTGCAGATGATTACATCCTTCTTTGCAATTCAGCTTTGTCTTTAAACAAGTGGATAACCAGTTTTCCTCTTTATCCTAATGAGATTGTGAGAACAGTAAAGCTAAGATAATTCAAGCAAAAAGACTTTTGATGAGCAACACAAATCTGATCGAATATCAATGCAGTATATTTTTGAAGAGAAAATTAACCATCAGGAGTCAGATTTGAGCTCAATTGTATATAAATTCTGGGTGTTGCATAAAACTGAAATGCATAGACCGCATCAGAGGGGAAACAAGCATGTCAGAAACAGAGACATTTAAGTAAATTCCCTCTAACACCCTCTCCCTCTCCAACCTATTAAGAAAATCTGTTCCAAAGAAAGAGTAAATTATTTGACATGGAAATATCATGAAGCTACCTGGAGAAGAAATAATAGTGCCAGGACACGTAAGGAGAGAGTAAAACGAAGTAAAAAGATTTGGGAAGCTGGACAAAGAATTGAACAAGATGTATATGCACAAAAGAATATTAAAAAAAAAAAAAAGAACAGAAAAGATTAGTGTGAGAAATACAACTATACAAGAAGGATATGTTAAAAAAAAAAAAAAAAGCATATTTAGCTAGATCTGCTATGTGCTAGTTCTTCAGTGGTGCACACAGTAACATTTAAGGCTTTCAGATGCTAACCAAATGTTAGATATTTCAAGTCCATTCAGACTCAAACTCAATCTACTGAAAAATCAGCCAATGAAAGCCCAATAGAAAACAGTTCTCTGACACACATGAGGATGCCATGAATCAGAGTCAACTAGACAGCCCTTATGATAAAGTGTTTAAAATGTTTGGCTGCTAACCAAAAGATCAGGGGTTCAGACTCACCAACCACTCTGCAGAAGAAAGATGTGACACTCTGCTTCCATAAAGGACAGAATAAAACCATAACATTGAGTTCCAAAGCTGTAATCTTTATGTCTGTCAGTTTGTTGTAATGTGGTAGCTAGTGTGTTGCTGTGAAGCGGGAGTTATCCCACCACTGTTTCAAATACCAGCAGGGTCACTCATGGTGGAAAATTTCAGCAGATCTTCCAGACTTAGATAAATTGGGAAGAAGGACAGGGCTATCCATTTCTGAAGAAATCAGCCAGGGAAAACCTTATGAATAGCAGTGAAACAGTGCCTGACATATTACCAGAAAACTTTGTAAATATCAATGAAACATTGTCTGATATAGTGCTGGGAGATGAGCCCCTCAGATTAGAAGGCACTCAAAATATGGTTGGAAAAGAGCTGCCTCCTCAAAATAGAGTTGACCTTAATGATATGGATGGAGAAAAGCTTTCAGGATCTTCATTTACTGATAGAGCATGACTGAGAATGGGAGGAAATAGCTGCAAACATCCATTAATAATCAGAATATGGAATATATGAAATATGAATTGAGAAAAATTGGAAGTTGTCAAGAATGTAATGGAACATATAAATATCAATATCCTATGCACTAGTGAGGTGAAGCAGACTGGTTTTAGCATTTTGAGTCAGGCAATCAAATGGTCTACTATTCTGGGAATGAGAAATTGAAGAGGAATGGCATCACATTCATCATCAAAAAAAAAAAAAATTCAAAATCTATACTGAAGTACAATGCTATCAGTGATAGATAATATCCACATGTCTCCAAGGAAAATGAGTTAATACCACTATTATTCCAATAAATGCACCAAACACTAAAGCCAAAGATGAAAGAATTGAAGATTTTACCAACTTTTGCAATTTGTTCATTGAAAACTCCTGAAACACACACACGTGCACACACACAAAAAAACTACTGGACTAGACACAGGAGGACTCCCTGAAACTATTGCCCTGACACACTCTTAAAATCTTGAACTGAAACTAACCCCTGATATCACCTTGCAGCTAAAATAATAAATTGGCTCAAAAAATAATGAGTATCATCTTTAAAAAATCACCTATATGAGATCAAATGATCAACAATTATTTTAAAACAAAGATGAGCATGTAAGAGGCAGACAAACTAGATTAATGGAAATGGAATGACTAGAACAGAAATAATGAAAATGGTTACACATTTATAATAATGTGGCCAAGGCCACTGAACAACTTGTGTAGAGATTGTTGCATGGGAACCTCAACTGCTATGTCAGCCTATCCTCAAAACACTGAAAATGTTTTGGTTGGAAATTGACCAAACATGCAATCAAGATGTATTGATTATTACTGGTGATTGGAATGCAAAAGTTAGAAACAAAGAAGCATAGGTAGTTGGGAAACATGGCTTTGGTGATAGAAATGACACTGGAGATCACATGATAAAATTTTACAAGACCAATGACTTGTTCATTGCAAATGCCTTTTCTCAACAACATAAATGGTGATCATACTTGTGGAGCTTACCAAATGGAATACACAGAAATCAAGTCAACTACATCTCTGGAAAGAGGCGATGCAGAAGCTCATTATCATCACTCAGAACAAGGCCATGAGCTGACTATAGAATAGACCATCAATTGCTCATAGACAAATTCAAGTTGAAGTTGAAGGAAATTAAAACAAGTCCACAAGACCTAAAATGTGACCTAAATTATATCGTACCTGAATTAGAGACCATCTGAAAAATAGATTTGATGTATTAAATGGCAATGTACAAAGAGTAGAGCAGTGTGGGATGACATCGAGAACATCATACATGAAGAAAGCAAAAGGTCATTGAAAGACAGGTAAGGAAGCAAAGACCAAAATGGATGTCAGAAGAGACTCTGAAACTTGTTCTTGAATGAAGAGTAGGTAAATTGAATGGAAGAAATGATGAACTAAAATAACTGAACAGAAGACTTCAAAGACCACTTTGAGAAGATAAAGTAAAATATTATAAAAATGTGCAAATAGTTGGACATAGAAAACCAAAAGAGAAGAACACGTTCAGCATTTCTCAAGCCAAAAGAACTACAGAAAAATGTCAAGCCTTGAGTTGCAATATTGAAGGATTCTGTGGGATAATATTTAATGATGCAGGAAGCATCAAAAGAAAATGTAAGGGAGCACATGAGGCCAGAGAAGGGTTTTATATATGCCATCCCATTGCCTTCTCGCTTGCATGATATCTGCTGAGAAGTTGGAGTTTGTTCTTACTGGTTGTCCTTTGAGCAGTTACCTTGGAAACATGGCAGAAGCGGTTTTCCATGCCCCAAAGAGGAAGTGAAAAGTGTATGAGCATTATGACTCTCCATTGCCGATCCCTTTTGGTCAGGACCATGTTCCTAAGAAAGAATTCAGGATGTACCGTGCTGAGATGATGAACAACAACATGATTGTGAGGGATGCAGAAGATATTGAGCAGCTGTATGACAAAGGTTATTTTGGCAAAGGTATTCTGTCAAGAAGCCATCCAAACTTCACAATTTCAGATCCTAAGCTGGCTACTAAATGGAAAGATATGAGGACATGCCTGCCCATAATCACTTCAGATAGGTATCAGCGCAGTGCAGAATGGGCTGCAGAGCTCTTGCGTAGGCAGAGGCAGGAGGAGAGTGCTGTGCACAGCATCCTCCAGGATTACACCAAGCCACTTGAACTCCCTTGTTTGCAAAGGTACGAAGAGGATCATCTGCAGAGTGAGCTAAACTCTGAAGTGGATCCCAGCATGGAAGGCCCAGCAGGAAGAAACTTTCTGTGATGAATGGAGAGTCAGATGACGTAGAGGACCTGAACAAGCCATCTTCCTGCCCACATGAGGGTTACGGGCAGGTCGCCGTAACAACAGATAGCTCTGATGGACTCACAGTAGAGGACACTGCAACCCTGTCCCATGCCCAGCATAGCCACCTTGATGACCTCATCTCCCAGCATGGTTCTTAGCCTGAGGATGACCGGCACATGGATCTCCTCTCTTCCAGAGAAAGCAGGGCTGGTCAAGTGTATGTGCTTGTGGAGGAAGTGGTTCATGATGTGAGCACAGGAGAGGATGCACTGAGTGAGGAATCAATGCAGACAAAGTGATTAATATGCAGAAAAAATCCATACAGGATCTATGAGTATTTGCAGCTCAGCCTGGAAGAGGCATTCTTCCTGGTCTATGCTCTGGGATGTCTTAGTATTTACTATGAGCAGGAACCTCTAACAATAATAAAGCTCTGGAAAGCTTTCACTGCAGTTCAGCCCTCATTCAGGACCACGTACATGGCTTACCATTACTTTCGAACAAGGGCTGGGTTCCCAAAGTGGGACTCAAGTATGGAACAAACCTACCGCTGTATCAGAAAGGCCCTCCATTTTACCATGCAAGTTACTCTGTCATTATCAAGTTAGTTGACAACCTCTTTGAAGGCTCCCTTCGCAGACTTTTCAATTGGAAGTCATTGACTGCCCTAAGCAGAGTTTCAGTTAATGTCTCTAAGGAACTTATGCTGTGCTATTTGATTAAACCCTCTACCATGACAGACGAAGAAATGGAGTCACCAGAATGTATGAAAAGAATTAAAGTTCAGGAGGTGATTCTAAGCCGATGGGTTTCTTCATGAGAGAGAAGTGACCAAGATGAACTTTAACCACTCAACCCCACATGTCTGACTTCATTAGCAAATACTTAGAGAGTCGCCTACGATGTGCCAAGTTCCAGGCTAGATAAATAGTCCCTTTCTTGTAATGGGCTCAAACACAGCGAGGATTGTGAGGATAGTGCAGGACTAAGCAAGGTTTCATTCTGTTGTACACAGGGTTGCTGTGAGTTGGAGCTAACTCGATGGCACCTAACAACAACAAGGTTATTAAAGTTATAAAGGGCCTAGGAAATGAGCTACTGTTAGTGTTTTAACAGACAGAATTGACATAGGGAGAAGAAAGCCCTGTGGCAGCACCTGTGGTTCTGACTCGCTGGCTGAGCCTCAGTCTGAGTCCTCATCCATCAGATGAGGAGGTTGGATAAGATGATTCCTGAGAGGACTCTTCTAGCCAGAGAAATTCTCTTACTCTGCATTTACTTGAAAATGATAATAGTTTATGTTGATCTGCAAATTATAATTTACAAAGCCCATTAGTTCACAGTGTCTCTTTGCTACTTACATCTAGTTCGTTCTTAAAAGCATATTGAAGAGTGAATTTGGGGATTGAGAACCCTATTCTATATTTTAAATGGAAACTGTAATAGTTTGTCTCAGCTTATCTAAGAACTTCAAACAATTACTTTAACACTTAAAAATCCACTGGACATCTATCAAGGACGTCTATGTCATGTAAAGTGTCAAGAATCATAATTATTTAACTCTGCTTGAACTCATTGGAGGGCATGTTCATATCAGTACAAATATTATACAGAAAAAAAAAAAACCTGAACTAATTGCCATTGAGTTGAACCCATCTCATAGCCACCCCTCTTCGGGTTTCTGAGGTGGTATCTCTATGGAAGTAGGTTGCCCTCTTTTCCTTCTGAGGAATGGGTGGTGGGTTTGAACTGCCAGCCTTCTGGTTAGCAGTCAGATACCTTAGGCACTATGCCACCAGAGCTCCTACAAATATTATACAGTATCAGACAAAAATAACATCTCACACCAGTGAGCTTGTTAGAAAAGTGGTAAAATAATATGTTTGAAGGTACATAATGAATGCAATTAAAATTTAATAAAATAAAATAAAACCTTTTTGTTGGTTAAAAAAAAAGAAAATGTAAGGAATATTCAGAGTCACTATAACAACAGGGATTGATCTATATTCAACTATTTCAGGAGGTGAAACATGATCAAGAACCAACAGTATTGAAGGAGGAGTCAAAGCTGCACTGAAGGAACTGGTGAAAAACAAGATTCCATGAATTGTGCAATACCCATTGAGATATTTCAACAAACAGAAACACTGGATGTGCTTACTTGTTTATGCCAAGAAATCTGGCAGACAGATACCTGGCTAACCGACTAGAAGAGATCCACATTTGTACCCATTTCAAAAAAAGGTGATCCAACAGAATATGGAAAATATCAAACAATATCATTAATATTTCACACAAGTAAAATTTTACTGAAGAAAATTAAAAAAATGATTGTAATGGTCTATTGACAGGAAACTTTCAGAAATTCAAACTGGATTCAGAAGAAAACATGGAACAAGGGGTATCATTGCTGATGTCACATGGGTCTTGGCTGAAAGCAAAGAATACCAGAAAGATGTTTACCTGTGTTTTATTGACTATACAAAGGCATTTGACTTTGTGGATCATAGCACATTATGGAAAACATTGTGAGGAATGAGAATTCCAGAACACTTAATTGTCCTTGTGAGAAACCTCTAGATAGACCAGAAAGCTTTTGCTTGAATAGAACAAGAGGATACTGGTTGGTTTAAAATCAGTAGGGTTCTGCATCAGACTTGTATCCTTTCACCATACTTATTCAATCTGTATGATAAGCAAATAATCATAGAAGCTGGACTTTATGAAGAAGAACATGACATCAGAATTGGAAGAAGTCTTAACAACTTACAATATGCAGATTACACAACCTTGCTTGCTAAAATTGAAGACTTGAATCACTTATACAGATCAAAGACTACAGTCTTCAGTATGGATTACACCTCAATATAATGAAAACAAAAATCCTCACAACTGCACCAATAAGCAACATCATAATAAATGGAGTAAAGATTGAAGTTGTCAAATATTTCATTTTATTTGGATCCACAGTAGTCAAGAAATTGGACATTTTATTGCAGTGGGCAATTCTGCTGCAAAAAAACAAAAACAAACAAACAAAAAAACAACTCTTAAAAGTGTTAAGGAGTAAATATGTCACTTTGAAGACTTAGGTGCATCTAACCCAAGCCATGGTATTTTCAATTGCTTCATATGCATGTGAAAGTTGGACACTGAATAAGGAAAATCGAAGAGTCAATGCCTTTGAATTGTGATGTTGGAGAATAATACTGAAAATATCATGGACTGCCAGAAGAACAAACAAATCTGTCCTAGAAGAAGTGCAGCTAGAATGAGCCTTAGAAAGGAGAATGGCTAAACTTTGTCCCATCAGATTCTTCTTCAATACTAGAATTATAGATAAAAGATGGCTGACCTAGAATTGGACCACTATCAGTGTTATTTCCATGACAAGGTGATTCATTCAATCACATGTTTCCCATCATCTTTACCTACATTTCTATCATAGCCATATCAATAATTAATATAAATCTGAAGGTTATATTTTATATAGCATACTCTGTTTTTTTTTAAAGCCAGACAGTGCAAGAGTTTTTTTTTTTTTTAAAAAAAAAAAAAAAACTAAATATTTTAAATATATAAATAAAGAAAAATAATGCAAAATAATTTTAATGGCATGAAACATTATTTACTCAATTAAAAAATAAAGTTAACAAAATTATACCAACCCAAGCATGTACATGAAAAATGAAAAATACAGCTATAACAAATGACTGGATTAGAGGCAATATGTATTTTACACATTTTTCCATGTTTTTTAAATATTTTGTAGTGAAGTTTGTTGATTATATTATTCACTTTAAAACATGTAAAGGACTAGAAAGGAGGCATATGAAGGATTTATCCCAATGCTCTAATGTAATATGAGTTGTGCATTGATAATTCTTCAAAAAACTGTTAACTACAGCATGCCTAAAATACCATTTAAGGAATACCATGTGTGATGCACTAAGGATGAGTATGAGCAAATTGGTCTTGGAAGAAGTACAGCTGGAATGCTCCTTAGAAGTTAGAATGGCCAGACATTGTCTCTTGTACTTCCATCATGTTATCAGGAGGGACTAGTCCCTGGATAAGGATATCATGCTTGGTATAGTAGAGGGTCAGCAAAAAAGAGGAAGTCCCTCAATTGGATGTATTGACACAGTGACTGCAATGATGGCTCAAGCATAACAGTGATTGTAAGGACGGTGTAGGACTGGGCAGTGTTTTGTTGTGTTATACATAGTGTGGCTATGAATCAGGACCAACTCCACAGTACCTAATAAGAACAACAAAGATGAATACACATCCTTTGACATTTTTACATTGAGAGATGGAGACAATTTCTCCTTTTTTTGAGAGTGAGCTGGCCTGAGAGACTCACTTCTATCCATACAGCAAGACATCCAAGTCTGGATTTAAAGAAGCCTGGCAATTTCTTCCTTGAGTATCTTGAATGCTCATTTTCAAGATGCTCCTTCTTTGAAACAAACTATCATGCTTTAAGATGTTCATTACCCAAGGAAGACAACATGTGGGCGGCATGACTACGGTCCCAGACAATAACCCACCATTCGTACCAGCTCCATGATGAAACATCTTCAAAGTTCCAGCCTGACCAAGAAGAGGAGAAGACACAGAAACACAGAAACATACATTAGGAAGACAGCCACATGAAGACCAAGACAGAGACTGGAGTGGTTCTGTCACAAGCCATGGAAGACCTGGAGTCACCAGAACCTGGAGAAGGCAAGAAGGACTCTGTCCTCGAAACGACAGATAAAAACTGCTCTTCTAACACTTTGATTTCAGCCCAAAGCAAAACAAAACAAAACAAAAAAATGTAGACTTCTAGTTGATTCTGACTCATAATGGCTCTATAGGACAGAATAGAACTGCCTCATAGGGTTTCCACGGATGTAATCTTTATAGAAGCAGACTGTCACATCTTTCTTCTCCAGACAAGTTTATGGGTTCAAGCCCAATGAAATCAAGAAAATTTTCCCAAAAAATGTAATATGTGATTTCAAAAGACAAAAATGTTATATACCAAAAAACAAACAAACCCCACAACAAACAATAAACCTGTTTAATTTAACATACGTTGGACTTGCCAAGGGGCATTTCCTCAATAAGCATGTTTGCGTTTTCATAATTTAACAGAGACACTTGTCACTTTTTTCACTGTGAATTAGAGCATGAGTAGTTTGAGAAAAAAATAAATAAATACAGAAAAATTCTTGTAAGGTCTGATTATTAATTTCTATCTAACTTCATAATTGTATTCATAGTGGAAGATCGAATTATTTTTCATTGAATCGACTTTTGTGTTTTCCTCACTAAAAAAAAGAAGACCATGTTTGATTAAAATCTGCTTGGTAAGAATCAGTAAAATACTGATCAAAATAGCTAACACTTTTTTAAAAATTAATGTCTGCCACAATTTATTTTTTGAGAACAGAACAAAGAAAATGGATATGTAAAACAAACTCTTTGTTTGGACACGGATATATTTAATTGTCCAACTTGTAGAGTGCTTATGTACTATACAGAAAAGCATGTAATCATTTTATTTATTTTTAATAATCAGAATTTTCTGCTGTATTTATAGGGATAATGCTTTCAGGTTCCCCAGAAAAAAAGCAAGAACAAAAACTTGAAGAGCATGTCAGCAAAAAACTAATTGAAAATACATTTTCAAAGTTTTGTTTACTAATAAGTTTGCCCCTCAAATTCAAAACTAGACTATCGAGAGGGAATAATTTGCTTTTGGAATGGATTTACCCTATGAAATTTTAATGTAATAAAAATACTTGCTAAGAAAATCTATGTCTCCAACCTATCCAACGTCTTAAAATTCTAGAATATGAAAATAGACAATAACAGAGATTGTTGACTTGATTGGCTTCCAAGCTCTGAAAACTATGATTTTTCTTTCTTTCTTTTATTTATCTATTTAAAAATTTTGATTCAGGTGAAAGTTAACAGAATAAATTCATTTTCCATACAATGGTTCATACACATTTTGCTTCAAGACATTGACAACAATCTCCTACACTGTGATCATTTTCTTCCCACTTCCTCCATGTAACTGCTTCCTCCTTCTTGAAGACTTCTCCACCTTAGTTTCCTTGACCCCACTCTCTTCTGGTTCTTTATCTCTCTTTTGGTTCCTTCTCAATCTTTCTTTTTTTTTACTTTCATCCTCACCCAAATTAACATATGTCTACCCTCTGGTAGTGCCTAAGGAATTTGACTGCTAACCGGAGAGCTGGCAGTTCAAACCCACCAGCCACTCCTCAGAAGAAAGGTTGGGCAATCTACTTCCCTAGAGATACTGCCTGGGAAACCCAAAGAGGAGTCGCTATGAGTCAGATCCAACTTCACAGCTGTGCATTTTTTTGTTGTTGTTGTTTTGACCCTCTAGTTAGTGGTTTACCCTCCCTCCCCACCCACGCTTGGTAACCATCAAAGAATATTTCTTTTTTTCAGGAAACTCTTTTCTTGACTTTTTATATTAGTGGTTTCATACAGTATTTCTCCTTTTTTAATTGGCTAATTTCACTCAGCCTAATGGTGTCTAAGTTCATCAATGTTATGAATATTTCACAGATTCATCACTGTTCTTTAATATTATGTAGTATGCCACTGTTTGTATGTATTGTATGTTTGAGGATCCATTCCTCTATTGATGGGCATTTAGGTTGTTTCCATCTCTTTGCTATTGTTAATAGTGTTGTTGGTGAAAATGATTGTGAATATATCTGTTTGTGTCTGGCAGTGGGATTTCTGGGTCATATGATATTTCAATTTCCATCATTTTAAGAAAATGCATGCCATTTTCCACAGTGGTCACACCATTTTACAGTCCCACCAGCAGTGTATGAGGATTCCAGTCTGTTATTCTTTGTTGTGGATCGGTTCAAATTTTGTACTTCAGCCAGTATTACTAGTTTTAGTAGGTCTTGTGTTTCTAGAAATCCATCCATTTCTTGTAAATTTTCATATTTGTTGGAATACAATTCTTCATAGTATTATATTACTATCATTTAATTTCACTTGGTTCAGTTGTGATGTTGCCCATTTCACTTCTTATTTAAGTTGTCTGCATCTTTTCCTTTGTTAAATTTGCCATGGGTTTGTTAGTTTTATGCAACTTTTCGAAGAACCAACTTCTAATCTTATTGATTCTTTTTTTGTTTGTTTATTTTTGTGGTTCATTTATTTTTGCTTGAATCTGTATGTATTTTCTTCTTGTGACTGTGGGCTTTTTCTGCTGCTCTTTTTCTAATTTTTTTGGAGATGTTAGGTTAAGATATTGAGACTGCCTCTTCTTTTTTGATGTGAGCATTTATTGCTTTAAATTGTCCTCTGAGCACTGTTTTTACTGTTTCCCAAAGGTTTTAGCATGTTGTGTTTTCATTCTCATTTGATTCAAGGAATTTATTAATTTCATTTTTTTTTCTTTTATTACCCAGTAATTTTTGAGCAGGATGCTAATCAGTTTCCACATGTTTACTTTTTCCCCCCTTCATCTTTCTATTGCTAACGTCTAATTTCATAACATTGTAATTTGAGAAGATGCTTTGCATTATTTCAATGTTTTTAAATTGACTGAGGCTTGTTTTGTGGCCTAACGTATGGTTTATTTTGAACATACTACATGCTTGTTGGAAAGAATGTATATTATGCTGTCATTGAGAGGTGTGTTCTATATATGCCTATGAGGTCAACTTGGTTGATTATGTTGTTTAGTTCTTCTGTCTTTGTTTCCTTATCCATTCTGCAACTCTCTGTCTTTTAATTGGTGGATTTAATCCATTTCTGTTCAGTGCAATTACTGACCAGTATGAATTTATTACTATCATTTTGTTAGGCATTGTGTGTGTGTGTGTGTGTGTGTGTGTGTGTGGTCGCTGATTTCTGTTTCATACTTTTTTTTTTTTCTGCCTGAGCTTATTTTATTTATAATTTTTTTTCATTTCTTTCAATGCTATTGTTTTAATATTTTTAAATATTTATGACTGTCCTCTTTTTATTTTTTTACTTTGATGAAAAAGATTATTAGTTTTCATTGAGGTGACCCTGTGATTTATTGTTTTCTTCCCCTATTCAATACAGTGTGTTCTGTCTCATAATCATTTTGACTTCCTATTCATTTGGAAGTTCTCTAATTACACTATTTATTCTCAATTTTTACTTTGTAGTTGTCTTAATTTGCAAATTGACATCTCTGGTTGCCTGTTGTCAGTCTTGTAAATTTATTTCACTTTTGACACTTCTATATCTGGGTTAGCTTCAGGATGATGTTGTCATGAGATTTAGTCACAGGTTTTTGTCTGCTGTTTGTTGTTGATATTAAAGGAACCCTTTAGTATCTCTTTTAAGGTTGATGCGGTTTTTACAAATTTTCTTAATTTCCCTGTATCTGGAAATGTCCTAACTTTGCTCATATATAATTCCTGGTTGACATTTTTTCTCTCACAGTTGTATACACGTCACCCCATTGTCTTCTTGCCTACATGTTTTCTACCAAGAAATCAGAGCTTAATCTTACTGATTGTCCTTTGTAGGTAACTTTTTGTATTTCCCTGAACTCCTTCCAGGATTCTTTCTTTGTCCTGCTTTTGGAAATTTTTATTATGATATGTCTTGGTGATTTTCTTCTGGTGTCTATCCTGTTGGGGTCCATTGAGCTTCTTGGATGCAGAACTTCTCATCTTTCATTATATCAGGTAAGTTCTGTGCCAACAAATCTTAGCCAACTTCTCTGTGCTTTTATTTATCTCTTCTTATTCTGGAATTCCTATTTTGTTATTCTTCTTGATAGTGTTTCATATAAATCTTAGGCTTTTTTCGTTATTTATTGTTCTTTTTTCCTGATTGTAGTATTCTGGATTTGCCTTCAATCTTGCTCATTATGCCTACCATTGATACAATTTAACTTCTTTGCCCTTTTGCTTTTTTAGTTATTTCTAAAATCCTAGTATTAATTGTCAGAATTTCTATTTGCTCCTTTTGTGTGGTTTCTAATATTTCATTTATTTTGTCAGTTTGTTCCTGTATAGGTTTCTTGAATTCTTCTAGAGTTTGTCTGTGTTTTCCTTAATTTTGTAGTTACCTTGATCTGTTTCTCAGTGCATTGAAGGTACCTAAATACAATAATTTTAAATTCCTTATATGAGATTTCCAAAGCCATATTTTTCTTAGGAGTTTTTCTAGCTCTGTGTTTTGGTCCCTTGTTTGTACTTTGTTTTTCTTCTTTGAACTGGGATTATCAGTTGTTTCTGAGACATTCTGATGTCATTTTATTTGTATTTAATTGGGGATTGTATGTTGGTGTGATTTGCCTGGGTTTTTCATTTGTTTACTTGATTTGATACATCTGAGCAAGTGATGCTTTTGTGTTACTCTATTGGCTGGCTTGCTCAAACTTAGATACTCACTATCTGTCTCCTGGTGGGTGTGATAGAAAATGAGAATGGATAGATCTTTGTTCTCTTTTCATGTAGATCAGTTGAGGGGTAGGTTGGGCTTGTATTGGCCACCCTCTGTCATTGATCAATTACTGCAGAAGAAGGTTTTGGCCCTCACCAGGATGGGTGGAGCTGCAGGAGTTGCAGATATTGTTGGCTTGTGTAGGCATGACTGTTGTCTGCTGCTGGATTGGACACACAAAAAATAAATCAAAAACAACAACACCCATAAAAATAAAAGCAAGAAAATAAAAAACACAAATGTCAGAAACAAACAATAATGATAAAAAATTAAAATAAAGAGAAAAACATAAAATAAAAAAAAATTACAAATCTGGAAGAGGAAAAGAGGAAGGAAAAGAGAATGATAAAGTAAAAGTAAGGAAAATGCAAAAAGAAAAAGAAGGGACAGGGAAAATGAAAAGAGAAAAAAAAAATTAAAAAAGAAAGAAAGAAAAGGAAAACAAATAAACAAATAAAAAGCCACAAGAACCAAAGAAGGGAAAGAAAATAAAAAATAAAAAAGAAAGAAAGGAGAAAATAAAATAATATTTTTAAATAAAAGATAGCCCAAGTAGTGTTCTTGTTGGCTGAGCAAGCATAATGAAGAAGGGCACCAGGTTCCAAAAGAAGTTCTTGCTAATGCTAAAACATCTGGGTGCAGGACTTTTTGTCCAAGAACAAGTTCCCGCTGACCCAAAAGACAGTTGGGGGCAGGGTACTGGTTCCCAGGAGTTTCTGTCATCCCAAATGTGATTGGGCATGCCAAATGCCTTGTCCCAGAAGGAGTTCTTGTTTTCTTTCTTTCTTTTTTTTAAATTGTGATCTGGGTAGAAATTTACAGAGCAAATTCACTTTCCATACAACAGTTCACATATACTTTGTCTCCTGATGTTGACTATAATTTACCCCAATGCAACAACTCCCCTTCCACTTCCTCCCCATAGTTACCTCTTCCTTGTGTCCATCCTTCCATGCATTCCTGTCCCCTCAGCGCTCTCACTGTGCATAAACAGCCCTTCTTTCCCCAATGATTGTTCTTTCCAAGGAGTGTGTCTACCTCAGGTAAATGTGTAACTCATATGCCTGTCTCTTGTTTGTCTGGGAGCCACAGGTGTGGGTTCAATTCCAGACCCGAAGGGCAGCTAGGGCCATAGTCTCAGTGGTTCCACCAGGCTCTATCAGACCAGCAAACCTGGTCCCCCCACCCCTTCTTTTTTCCCAAATGATTTTTGAGTTTTGTTCCACATTGTTCTCCCTCTCTATCCAGAATCTCCTACATAGATTCCCCTCTCAGTGATTAACAGTGGTAGCCAGACACCATCTAGTTCTTCTGGTCTCATAGTCATATATGTTGTGGGTCACATGGTGTACTAGTCACTAGGACTTATTCTTTCCATGAATCTTTGGTTTCCTTCATTCTTCTTTGCTCTGGACGAAGAGAGACCAATCATTGCATCTAGATGGCTGCTTGCAAGCTTTTAAGATCCCAGTTGCTACTTGCCAAAGTAGGAGGTAGAACAATATTTTGTGTAGTATGTTATGCCAATTGAACTTGATGTCCCCTGTGACTATGGTCCCGAGCCCAACTCTTTAATAGCTAATTAGTTGAACGGGACTGACCAGTTCAACTACTTGGTCACTCTGGGTAGATGGCTGTGACCAAAAAGCAACTACAACCTTGTCCCTTGTCAGCTTTACTAGACAACTGGGACTTTTTACAGATCATACAAATACACTTATAGGACCACTGTCTGCCAGCTCTATACTGGTCTTGGTTACACTCCCTGCTGCATAGACATACCTAATAGTTCAGCCTGTCCACCCATCTATCCACCCATATACCCATATTTGCCTTCACTGACAACACAGTACTATATGTGCAAAAGAGTTCATCTTTGTTGTCTGTACCTCCCATGTACCTCTCTAAGTCTTCCTCTTCCTCAATGCCACCATGTTGATCAATCACATTTGGTACATTGCCCTTCTCTTCACCCAAATCAATACTGATCTGAGAAGATGCTTTGCGGTATTTCAATGTTTTTAAATTAATTAAGGCTTCCTTTGTGGACTAACATATGGTCTCTTATGGAAAATGTTCCAAGTGCACTGGAAAAGAATATATATTTTGCTGTTGTTGGGAGAAGTGCTCTGTAGATGTCTATAAGGTCAAGTTGGTGGATTATGTTGTTTAACTCTTCTGCATCTTTGTTGAGTTTCTTTCCAGTTGCTCTATCTTTCATTGAAAGTGGTGTATTAAAGTCTCCCACTGTGACTGTGGAGTCATCTATTTGACTTTTCAACTCTTTTAAAGTCTGATTTGTGTATTTTGGGGCTATTTTATTGGCTCCATAGATATTTATTATGGTTATATCTTCTTGTTCAATTGATCCTTCAATCAATGTATAATGTCTTTCCTTGTCTCATATGGTGGGTTTTGTCTTAAAGTGAATTTGATCAGAAATTAATATTTCTACTCCTGCTCTTTTACGATTGCCATTTGCTTGATATATCTTTTTCCAACTTTGATTTTTAGGCTGTTTTTTCTTTGTCTCTAAGTTGTCTGTCATGTAGGCAGCATATTGATAGGTTTTGTTTTCTTATCCCATCTGCAACTCTCCATCTCTTGAGGGGTGCATATAATCCATTAACATTCAGTGTAATTATTGACACATATGAGTTGGTTGATGTCATTTTGTTATGTATTTTTTCATGATGTTCCTATTTCTTTGTTCCATATAATTTTCTGTGTAAACTCATTATGTTTATGAATTGTGTAATCATTTCCATTGTTGCTGTTGCTTTATTATTTGGTCAGTATTTGTGCTTGGCCTCTTTTTTATTGTGATGTGAAGGTTTATCATTTTTCTTTGAGGTTAACCTGTGATTTATAATTTTCTCCCCGAGTTTAGAACAATTCATTCTATCTTGCAACTCTGTTGACTTCCTCACCACTTAGAAGTTCTATAACTACACAGTATTTTCCCTCTTTTTGGTTTGTAGTTGTCCTCCTTTCCCAATTGATGTCTCTGGTTCTCTGTTTACAATCTTGTAAGCTTATTTTACTTTGGACATGTCCACATCTGTGATTTCTGGGTTATGTCATCTTGTGTATTAAGGGGGGGGGGTTGTTTGCTATTTTTGGTTCTCTGTTCAAAGTACTCCCTTTAGTATCTCCTATAAGGTTGATCTGATTTTAACACATTCTCTTAGTTTCTGCTTATCTGGAAATCTCCTAATTTCACCAGCATATTTGAGGGACAATTTTGCCAGGTATATAATTCTTGGTTGGAAATTTTTCTCTTTCAGGGTTTTATATATGCCCTCCCATTGCCTTCTCACTTGCATGGTTTCTGCTGAGAAATCAGTGTTTAGTCTTATTAGTTGTCCTTTGTAAGTAATTTTTTGTTTTTCCAATGCTGCTTTCAGGATTATTTCTATATGTTTGGTTTTGATGAGTTTGGTGATGATATGTCTTGGTGATTTTCTTTTGGCTCTATCCTGTTTGAGGTTTGTTGGACTTCTTGAATAGATATATTCCCATCTTTTATCATATCAAGGAAGTTCTCTTCCATCAAATCTTGGACAATTTTCTCAGTGGTTTTATTTTTCTCTTCCTGTTTTGGAATTCCAATTGTACATAGGTTATTCCTTTTGATTGTATCTCACATGAACTTTAAGGCTTTCTTCATTTGGTTTTGATCTTTTTTCTGATTGATCTCTTTCCAAAGAAGTACTCAGGTATTTGTCTTCACTCTCATTAATTCTGTCTTCCATTGCATGAACTCTACTGCTTTGCCCTTTCAATGTGTTATCTATTTCTGACAATTTAGTATTAATCTTCTGAATTTCTATCTGTAAATTTTGAATCATTTCTAAATTTTCATTTGTTTTGTCATTTTGTTGTTGTATTTTCTTCCGAAATTCTTCTAAGTTTTTTTTTTTTTTTTTTTTTTTTTTTTTTTTTTTTTTCTGTGTTTTTCTTGATCTGTCTCTCAATCCTTTGAGGATACCTAAATACAATTCTTTTGAATTCCTTATCAGGGAGTTCCAGTTCTTCTTCTTCCTCTGGGATGTGTTCTGGGTCCGTATCCTGCTCCCTTGTTTCTACCACTTTATCTTGTTTCTTTGTGTGGACTGTGATGGCCTGTTTTCTCTGAGACCTCATGGTGTTGTTTTATTTAGATCCCTGTTAACTATTTGTGAAGAGCAGCCAAGGTTGAGTCAGGCTCTTCTGGTTGTTTTTTTTTATCATTGGCCTGTTGTTGGAGAAGGAAGTTGGCTGTCACTCACTAAGTGAAGCTGCAGGAGGTGTGGGTGTAGTTGTTTCATATGGAGACTGTTGCTGTCTCCCACTCAGTTAGACAAAAATAACAATTGAATAAACATAAAAAAGTGAAAGTAAATGGACAAAAAACCCACCATGTAATCACCAAGGAATAATAATCAAGAAAAGAAAAAAGGGGGGAAGAGAAAAATAAAAGAATACCACAATATCTCAGGAGAGAGCAATAAGAGGAAAAGGTAGAGAAGGAGAATAATGAAGAAAAAAGTGGGAAAAATGCAGAAAAATAATACAAGGAACAGTGTTAAACACAAGAAAGAAAAAGAAAATGGAATCAGCAACGGAGAAAAGAGAAAAACTGAAAACTAGAACCTGGGAAGGGAAGAATAAAGAGTAATAATAAAAAGGACAAAATTAGTAATATTAGTAGTAGTTTTAAACAGACAAAAACAAACATGCTGAAAAAAAAGAAAAAAAAAAAAATCAGGGCAGGGTGGGGCTGGACACCCAGGCTCCACCCGAGCACACCTACTGGAATGGAATTCCTGCCAACCTAGAAGTTTTGTGGGAGTGAGTGATGGCTGCAAGAAGGTGTGGGGTAAAAGAGTAACAAGGGGAATATCACACCTTTTGAGTTTTTGGTATCTGGAATGTCCTCCTGGTTCCCAGCAAGTGGAGCCTGTCCTTAAGTCCCTGGAATCTGGGAGAACACTGTTGCTTTAAATATCCACAATGGTCGAATCACTTGTAAGCATTCAAAATGTCTGCAACCTCCAGAGAGGCAAAAGTCCATAGCTCAGCCCACCTTCTTTGCTACTTCCTCTTTTATTCACCAGCCACCAGAGCAGTCCTCCATGCAGTCCCTGGCTAGCAGAGCTGAATTTTAGGTTAATTCTTAGGTCCTAACACCATTCGGCAATATCCAAGCTGTCTGTGGCTTCAGGATCACTACCAGACCACAGCTCCATATGTCTCCTTTTTTGGTGTTTTCATGCAAATTCTTCTGCTGGTTGGAGTTTAGTCCACTTCTATATCAATCCCTTCAAAGTTCAGGAGTCCAGGATTATCTTCTGTATCTGTGTAAATTGGTTCCCCTTTTGTTTGTTGAAGAGGGTCTGTGCAGTCTTCTGTCTATTCCACCATTTTACTGGAACTCCCACCCTTCCTGTTTTTAAACCATGCGGTATTCCCTTGTTCTGTTCTAACAACAGCCTCTTGGTCCATATAATTTCCTCATGAGCACAGTTAAGTGTTCTGAAATAGCCATTCTTCTCACTGTTATCCATAATGTGTACAATCCACACAGTCTTTTTGTAGTCAGTAATACACAGTTAAACATCTTTCTGGCATTCCCTGCTTTCAGCCAAGATCCATCTGACATCAGCAGTGATACTCGTCCTTTATGTCTTCTGAATCGAACTTGAATTTCTGGCAATTCCCTGTCAATATACTGCTGTAACTGTTTTTGAATTTTTTCAGGAAAATTTTACTCACATGTGATATTAATGATATCTTTCAATAATTTCTGTGTTCTGTTGGATCATCTTTCTTTTGAATGGGCACAAATATGGACCTTTTCCAATCAGATGGTCATTTAGCTGTTTTCTGAATTTCTTAGTATAAATGAATGAGTGCCTCCAGCACTGTATCCATATGTTGAAACATCTCAGTAGGTATTCTGCCTTATCATGGAGCCTTTTTCTTTATTTTGCCTATTTCTTCAGTACAGCTGGGACTTCTTCCTTTAATACCATTGATTCTTGATTATATGATACCCCTTGAACTGATTAATGTCAACCAAGTCCTTTTGTACTGTGATTCTGTGTATTCCTTCCATCTTCTTTTGATACTTTCTGCATTGTTCAATATTGTGCCCATCAAATCACTCAATATTGCAACTTGAGGTTGATTTTTTTCTGTAGTTCTTTCAGCTTGAGCAATGCTAAGTGTGCTCTTCCCTTTTGATATTCTAACTCCAGTTCTTTGTGCATTCTATTACCATACCATACTTTGTCTTCTCAAGCTACCCATTAAAATCTGTTCAGCTCATTTATTTAATTAATTTTTCCATTTGCTTTAACTACTATCTATTCAATAGCATGTTTCAGAGTCTCCTCTGACATACATTTTGATCTTTTCTTCCTTTCCTTCTTTTTAATTACCTTTTTCTTTTATCACATATAATGTCCTTGATGTCATGCTGAGTAGAACTCATCTGTTCTGGTTGTTGGTGTCCAATGAATTAAATCTATTCTTCAGATGGTTTCTAAATTCATGTAAGTTGTACTCATGGTTGAGTTTTGGCTTTCATGGACTTGTTTAAATTTTCCTCAGCTTGAACTTAAACTTCCATATAAACAATTGATTGCCTGTTCAATAGTCTTCCCATGGCCTTTTCTGGATGATGACATTGATCTTATCCACCCTCTATTTATATACATGTAGCCAATTTGATTCATGTGTATTCCATCTAGCAAGATCCATGTGTGTAGTTCCTGTGCATGTGGTTGAGAAACTGCATTTGCAATGAATAAATTGCTAATGAGTCAAAATGTTATCATGCAATCTCCAGCATCATTTCTATCACCAATGCCTTATTTTCCAACTACTGATGCTTCCTTTTTGTTTCCAACTTTCTCATTCCCATTGCCAGTAATTATCTAAACATCTTTTTTGTATGTTTGGTCAATTTCAGACTGTAGAAGTTGGTAAAAATCTTCAAATTATTTGTGTTGGCTTCAGTAGTTGGTGCATAAATTTGAATAATAAAAATATTAACTAGTATTTCTTTTAGGCTTGTGGATATTATCCTGTCACTGACAGCATTGCACTTCAGGAGAGGTCTTGAAATGTCTTTTTGATGATGAATATGATGCCATTCCTCTTCAAATTGTCATTCTTTGCATCTTAGCCCACGTGATTATCTGATTCAAAATGGTTGATACCAGTCCATGAACTTTTCAGTTCACTAATGCCTAGCATGTTGATCCTTATGTATTCAATTTCATTTTTCACAACTTCCAATTTTCTTAGATTCATACTTCACTCATTTCACATTCTGATTATTAATAGATGCTTGCAGCTATTTTTTTACAATTTTGAGTCATGCTACATCAGCAAATGAAGGTACTGAAAGCTTTACTCCACCCATATCATTAAGGTTGACTCTACTTTAGGAAGGTAGATCTTCCCCAGTCGTGTTTTTACTGACTTCCAACTTGAAGGGCTCATCTTCTGCCAATATATAAGATAATGTTTCACTACTATTCATAAGTTTTTCAGTGGCCATTTTTTTTCACAAATGAACTTGGTCATGTCCTTACTAGTCTGTCTTACTCTGAAAGTTCCATTGAAATCTCTCCACCATGAATGACCCTGATGATATTTGAAATACTGGTGACATATTTTTCCAGCATCATAGCAATATGCAGGCTACCACGGTATGACTAACTGACCAAAGAATGATAGAATAAATTATTAGTACATTTCTATGTAAATATCATCATCATCATCATCGTCATCATCATTTGCATTATCATTGTATAAAGGGTAAAACAATTAAAGTTAAATTTCACAATCTTTCAGCATCTGGCATTGTGAAAATTTTAGGAGGAGGTGAAATTTAATCCTAATTCCTTTGATCAAAATGTAGTCAATCTAAGTCATTTTTGGATAGCAGCATATACACATTATATTTTCGGAATGCACATTCAATCGTGAAAATATTTTTTGATTATTTCCTTAAAGATAAGAACTCTGATAGGCATCAAACATCTATTTTTCAAAGAAATAGATTTTTATTTCATTTCATTTATTATTTTTGTTTTCATTTTATTAGTTTCCTTCTTTTAAAAAAAATGTGCTTTAGATGCAAGTTTACGAAGAAAAGTTTGTTTTACATTCAACATTTTGTGTACATCTAGTTTCACTCCCCATTTACCATTCCCAACCCTAACCCAATCTCCTCCCCTCCCTGCCAAGTAACTCCCACCCCATGCCCCCTCATAGTTATGCACTCTTGTGTGTCCTGCATTTCCTCCATGCAAATGTTGCCCCTCTGGTGCCCCATGGTCGACTGCTCCAAGGGATGCATTTCCATAGAGTACATGGGTGCGTCACCCTGGATTGAGTGTTCTGCATGTACATCTTATTCACTCTTGGGACGAGGCCCAGCCCCTGGGAGTGAGTTTTATTCCAGGCCCAAAATGTATCCCAGCACCATAGTATTGGGGGCCTCACCAGACTCCATCTTACCAGCAATTCTGGTTATTATTGTGTTTTTGGATTTTGTCCATGTTTTTCCTCTCACTCTATCCAGGATCTCAAGTTTTGATCCTTTCCTGAGTGGCTGGCATCGGTAGCCGGGCACCATCTAGTTCTTCTGTTCTCAAGGTGCATCATGTCCTAGACCTGATTGCTTCCAAATGCCCTTGGTTTTTTGCACTCTTCTTTGCTTCTGACAATAGGACACCATTAGCTGCATCTTAGACAACCACTTGAAAGCTTTTAATACCTCAGTCTCTACTCACCAATGTAGGATGAGGAACAAGATTTTTATGTATTTTGTTGTACCAATTGAGTCTGGTGTCCTCAGTGCTATGGTCCTGGGTTGGTAGATCTGTTGGATCTCTCTCCCACACCATCTGGCTGACTGTGAAGGATTACTCTATGTCTGTCTGCTGTTGTTTCTGTAAGGATTGTGGGTATTTTGTATCACTGGTATCTGTGAAATATTAGCTTTAGCTGAATCTATCCTTGGACTAGAGTATAATCCTGCTTACTGACCCCCAACTGATCTTCTCACATGTTTATGTTTATCTGTAGCCTGGTGTTTGGTGTTAATATTAATGCAATATTGTGGATATACTGGTTGATATTAGTGTCTGTCATCTATATCATATATGCAAAATTTGGTGTCCTCCATTTTCCTAATGTTATCATGGTGGTCACAGACTTTTTCCATACCATCCCTCTCCTTACACAAATCAGCATGTGGTCCCAAACTACTCTGAAATTAGTCCTTCCCTTCTCTTCCCACCCCAATAACCTACAAAGCGAGTTCCCTTTCTTAAGAAAGTCTTTCTTTGTCTTTTTACAGTAATAGGGTCACATAGAATTTGTCCTTCTGTGATTGACTTATTTCACTCAGCATAATGTCCTCAAGGCTCATCCACATTGTGAGATGATTGGTGTATCCTTCATTGTTCTTTAATGTAGCATGGTATTCCATTGTGTGACTGTACCGTAATTTGGTTATCCATTCATCCTTTGATGGGCATTTAGGTTGTTTCCATCTCTTTGCTATAGTGAATTGTGCTGGAATGAACATAGGTGTGCATATGACTGTTTGTGCCCTGCCTCTCACCTCTTTAGGATATATTCCTAGTAATGAAATTGCTGAGACAATGGTATTTTTATTTTCAGTTTTTTTAGGAAAAATCATACCATTTACCACAATGGTTGTATCATTTTACTGTCCCACCAGCAATGTATGAGTGTCACAATCACTCTGCAACCTCACCAACATTTGTTATTTTCTGTCCTGTTGAACTTCGCTATTATTGCTGGGGTGACATGCTATCTCATTGTTGTTTTGATTTGCATTTCTCTAATAACTAGAGATCATGAGCAATTCCTCATGTGTTTGTTGGCCTCCAGCATATCATCTTTAGTGAAGTGTCTCTTTAAGTCTTTTGCCCAGTTTTGAATTGAGTTTTTGTCTTTTTGGTGTTGAAATATTGAAGTTCTCTCTAGATTTTGGAGATAAGTCCTTTGTCAGATATGTCATAGGCAAATATTTTCTCCCAATCAGTAGCTTCTTTTTTTACCCTTTTGACAAAATTTTTCAATGAACATAAGAATTTAATTTTTAAAAGGTCTTAGTCATCTAGCATTTCTTCTACCTCCTGTGCATTCTAGGTTATGTTTGCTAGTCTATTTATGCCATAAATTAGGGCTTCTAGATTTGCCCCTATTTTATCTTTGATGAATTTCATAGCTTTGAGTTTTATATTTAAGTCTTTGATCCAGCTTGAGTTTGTTTTTATGTATGGGGTGAGATATGGGCCTTGTTTCATTTTTCTGCAAGTGGATATCCAGTTTTGCCAGCACCATTTGTTAAAGAGGCTATCTCTTCCCCATTTAATGGGTTTTGGATATTTGTCAAAGATCAGCTGTCCATAGATGAATTGGTCTATTTCTGGACTTTTGATTCTGTTCCATTGGTCTATCTGTCTATGTTTGTACCAATACCATTCTGTTTTCACCACCGTGGCTGTATAGTAGGTTTTAAGATCTGGGAGTGTGAGCCTTCTCACTTTGTTCATCTTCTTCAGAAGTGTTTTGCTTATCTGAGGTCTCTTTCCTTTCTACATGAAGTTAGTAACTGGTTTTTCCATGTCCTTAAAAAAATTTGTTGGTATCTGGATTGGGATTGCATTAAATGTGTAGATTGCTTTGAGTAGTACTGACATTTTAACAATATTTAGTTTACCTATCCATGAACAAGGCAGGTTTTTCCATTTATGTAGAGCCCTTGTCATCTTCTGTAGTAGTGTTTTATAGTTTTCTTTGTATAGGTCTTTTGTGTCTCTGGTAAGATTTATTCCCAGACATTTTATCTTTTTAGTAGCTATTGTAAATGGTATTGTTTCCATTATCTCTTTTTCAGAGGTCTCTTTGTTAGTGTAGAGGAATCCAACTGACTTCTGTATATTGACCTTGTATCCTGCCAGTTTGCTGAACCTCTCTATTAGTTCCAGTAGATTATTTTGCCGAGTCTCTTGGGTTTTCTATGTACAGGATTATATTGTCCACAAATACAGATAGGTTTACTTCGTCTTTGCCAATATGTATGCCTTTTATTTCTCTTTTTTGCCTCATTGCCCTGCTCAGAACTTCAATACAATGTTAAATAGAAGTGGTGATAAAGGGCATCCCTGTCTGGTTCCCATTCATAAGGGGAAAGCCTTGAGTTTTTCTCCATTAATAATGATGTTGGCCGTTGGCTTTGCATATATGCCCTTTATTATGTTGAGTAATTTCCCTTCTATCCCTATTTTGCTGAGAGTTCTGAACAGGAACAGGTGTTAGATTTTATCAAATGCCTTGTCTGAATTGATTGATATAATCATTTGGTTATTTTCTTTTGTTTTGTTTATGTGGTGGATTGCATTGATTGTTTTTCTGATGTTGAACCATCCTTGCATGTTGTTGTTGTTGTTATCATACCCAGTATGAATCCCACTTGGTCGGGATGTATTATTTTTTTGATATGTTGTTGGTTTCTGTTGGCTAGGATTTTGTTGACAATTTTGCATCTATGTTCATGAGGGATATTGGTCTGTAGTTTTCATTTGTAGTGGAGTCTTTCCTTGGTATTGGTATTAGTGTTATGCTTGCTTTATAAAATGAGTTTGGGAGTATTCCATCTTTTTCTATTTCTGGAATAGCTTGAGTAGTATTGGTGTCAACTGTTCCCTGAATATTTGGTACAATTCTGCAGTGAAGCCATCAGAGCCAGGACTTTTCTTTATGGGGATTTTTTTTTTTTTTTTTTTTT
>NW_006921731.1:8415307-8419172 GCF_000298275.1 Orycteropus afer afer
TTAGGTAGGTCTTGTGATTCTAGAAACTTGCCCATCTCATAGAGGTTTTCAAATCTGTTGGAGTACAGTTTTTCATAATATTCTGTCAGTATCTTTTTTATTTCAGTTGATTCTGTTGTTAGGACACCTTTTTCATTTACTGTTCTTATAATTTTCGTCTTCTCTTTCTTTTTTTTTCTTTTTTATTTTTTTTTTGATTTATCAATGGTTTGTCGACTTTGTTAATCTTTTTGAAAAATCAGCTTTTTTTTATTTTATTTTCTCTGTTTTTTTTGTTTTGTTTTCTGTTTCATTTATTTCTGCTTTGATCTTTATTATTTCCTTACTTCTAGATACTGTAGAATTCTTTTGTTATTCTTTTTATGATTGTTGGAGTTGTTGAGTTAGAATGTTGATTTTGTTTCTTTCCTCTTTCTTGATGCATACATTTATTGCTATAAACTGTCCTTTAGTACTGCTTTTGTCCCATAGTTTTATTGCTATAAGCTGTCCTTTTAGTACTGCTTGTGTCCCGTAGGTTTTGGTGTGATATATCTTCATTCTTGTTTGTTTCTAGGAATTTTTTTTTTTATTTCACTTTTTATTTGTTCTATTACCCAGTAGTTTTTAAGCAGTTCAACTTCAACATGTTTGATGTTTTTTCCTTGATCTTCCCATTATTAATTTCTAATTTTATAGCATTGTGGTCTGAGAAGATGTTTTGTAGTATTTCAATGTTCTTGAATTTATTGAGGTTTGTTTTATGTCCTAACATATGATCTATTCTGGAGAAGGATCCATGTGCACTGGAGAAGAATGTGAATTGTACTTTTGTTGGGTAGAATGCCCTTTATATGTCTATGAGGTCGAGTTGGTTGATTGTGTTGTTGAGTTCTTCAGTGTTTTTGTTAAGTTTTTTTCTAGTTCATCTGTCCCTCCTTGAATTGGTGTGAAGTTTCCTACTACTATTATGGAGTTGTCTATTGTCCCTTTTAATTCAATTAATATTTGTTTCACATATTTTGGAGCACTTTCATTGGGTGCATAGCTATTTATTATCATAATGTCTTCTTTGTCAATTGAAATTTTCAGCATTTTATAGTGCCCTTCTTTGTCTCATATGCTGTTTTTCACCTTAAAGTCCATTATATCAGAAATTAATATTGCCACTCATGCTCTTTTTTGATTACCATTGGGTTGGTATATTTTTTCCATGCCTTAACTCTTAATTTGTTTTCATATTTGTGTCTAAGGTGGGCAGCATATCAACAGGGCTTCTTTTCTTATGCAGTCTTCCACTTTCTTTCTCTTGATCGGTACATTTAGTCCATTCACATTTAGTGTAATTAGTGATAGGTATGCATTGATTGCTGTCATTCTACTGTTTTTTTTTGACATGTTGTTGGAGTTTCCTTGCTCCATATGCTTTTCTGTGTTGAGTTTTTTTTGTTGACAATTGCTTCCTCTCTTTTCTTCTTTAGTGTTGGTTTTGTGTTTATTAAACCCATATATTTTCCTTCCTTTTGGACTTTTTTAGGGGAATTGTTAATTCTCTCTGTGGTTACCTTGGAGTGAATTCTTGTCTCTATATTTTTAGAACAGTCTGTTCTATGAGGACATTGTTCTGTTTTCCTCTCCATTTGGAAGTTTGTACCTAGAACTTTATTCCCTCTATTTGGTCCATTGCTGTTTTAGTGTGTATATTGGCTTTGTTGGCTTTTTGCAGAAAATGTTTTATGGTCTTGTTTTGAGTGTCTATTTCTTACTTGGTTTTAGTGTTTATGTCATGTGTTCTGTTTAGTTGTTCTCTGTTGTGGGTTCTCTATTGGAAGGACTTCCTTGAGCATTTCTTGTAGGGTTGGTCTGGGTTACACAACATCCCTTAATTTCTGTTTGTCTGAGAATGTCTTGATTTTTCCTTCATATTTGATGGACAATTTGGCTGGATATAAGATTCTTGGTTGGAAGTTTTTTCCTTTACTGTTTTATATATGCTGTCCCATTCCATTCTTGCCTGCATGGTTTCTGCTGAGTAATCAGAGCTCAGCCTAACTGTTTGATTATTGTAAGCAATATTTCTTTTGTCCTGGCAACTTACAAGATTCTTTCTGGCTTTGGTTTTGGTGAGTTTGATTATGATATGCCTCAGTGTGTTTCTCTTGGGATCTATGCTCTATGGGGTTCTTTGAGCTTCTTGGACAAATATCTTCATGTTATGGAGGAAGTTTTCTGTTAGTCAGTATTCCACAATTTTCTCAGTGTCTTTTCCTTCTCTTCTTGTTCTGGAATTCCAATGAAGAGTATGTTGTTTCTTTTCATGTCGTCCCATATAACTTTTAGGTTCTCTTCATTTTTCTTAAATCTTTGTTCTGATTTTTCTTCATACAGGTTGTTGTCCAGGGATTTGTCTTCTAGTTGGGAAATGTGTTCTTTAGCCAGTTCTATCCTATTCTTTTGTGCTTCCACTATATTGTGCAATTCTGTAATTTTGGTATTCATCTTCTGGATTTCTAACTGCTGTTTTTGTATGAATTCTGATTGTGTATTAATCTTGTTATTTTGTTCTTGAATGGTTTTGCTGAGTTCTTCCAGGGTGCTATCTGTGTTCTCCTTGCTTCTGTTTGGGGTTTCCTTAAGTTCTTGTAGAGTTCCTTAAACATACCTTCTAAATTCCTTCTGGGATACTTCTATTGTCTCCTCTTCCTCCAAGTTTAATAAGACTTTTGTTTGGGATTTTTACTTCTGTTGTTTTATCCTGTTCTTTTTTGTTTGATTTGAGGTCACTTGTTGTTTCCTAGACATTGTGAAGTTGTTTTTATTAGTTATGTATTGATTTTTTGGGGCTTTATGATTTAATATTTTGAAAAGGTGGAGTTGGTGTATTTTATTTTTTTGGTTATTAATTCAGGTGTCCTCAGTTGCTCTGAAGTTTTCTATGTGATAATGGAATCACTGTGTGGAATGTGGATGCAGGTCTCTGTTTGTCATAAAGGGAGTTTAGGATTTGAACCAGCAGGTGTTATGGTGGCTTAATGTGATTTTTGTATTGGATGAGGCAGGGGAGAGTTGGAGAAAGGATGAAAGAAAGAGGGAAAAAAAAAAAAGGAAAGCTCCAAGGTGTCAGGAGCCATTTCTAGGGCTTTGAGCGGGCTGCTAATGATGATGTTATATTGTTACTCACAAGCCTGCAGCTCAAGTTCAGCAAAGACTCCAGTTGTTACAAGGCCATCACTTTCCATCAGGTTCAGACAGCCACAGAAACCCCACTCTCCAGGCCCCTCTGTGACAAAAAGATGACCTAGGTTAGCTGTCCTGATCCATGACAGGAGTTCATCCCAGGGTCTGCCCACTTGCCACTGTATTCTCCTCTCTGCTCTCACTTCAGTAGTGCCTGGAGCCAGAGGTGTTTCTGCTCCCTCCCAGAGGTCCCAAGTTTACCAATAAAAGCAGGTGCTAAAGGTAGATTTGTGGCATGGCTGCAGGTTCTCTGGTATACTGCATTCTCTCCACTGCCCCAGGAATCCCTCCAATGCCCTTTCTCACCTGTCGGCCAGTGTTCTGTAGAGCAGGTTCAGCAGTTTTTTTGTTTTGTTTTGTTTTGTTTTTCTTTCTCCTCTGGGTAATTACACTGTTCCTTTCTGCTTTCTAATCCTACTTCCCTGAGTTTGGTTTACTCTGACTTAATGAGTTGTTCAGAGCACCACAATTCCTATTTCAAACTCCTGCACCTCATTTTTCAGGCACTAAGATGTAGAGGGAACTAGTGTGTGCACTACAGGAGAGATGCCATTTTTTCTCCCCTCATTTTATTAGTTTCAATTTTTAATTCTTTCCTTCCTTCTGCTTTGGATTTTGCTTGATCTTTTTTTTTTTTTTTTTTAATTTT
>NW_006921731.1:8419348-8424608 GCF_000298275.1 Orycteropus afer afer
TCCCAGACTTTTATTCTTTCCTATACTACAAAATTTAGTACTAAGTAATTTTCACTAAGCATGGCTTTAGCAGCTTCCCATAAATTCTGAGTTATAATATTTTTATATTAATTAAGTTTGCTTTATTTTCTAATTTTTTTTTCCTAATTTCTCTTTAAGCAATGGGTTATTTAGAAGTGTATTTTGGAATTTCTTAACATTTGAGGATTATCCAGTTATATTGTTGGTATTGATTTCCAGTTTAATATCTTTATGAATTGTGAATATATTTTGAGTGATTTCCATTCTTTTAAATATGTTAAAGTTTGTTTTATGTCCCACAATATCTCTATCTTGGTGAATGTTGCACATAAGCTTGAGAAAAAATGTGGATTCTGCTTGTTTCTGCAAGGAATATTCTATTAATGCCAGTTTTGTAAATTGATGATGTTCAGGCCATTTATAGTCTTACTTCTTGCTTCCATCATAATACTTGGAGAGGAATGTGGACATCTCTAACAAATTATGGATTTGTATATTTCTCCTCTCAGTTTTGTCAGTTTTAGTGTCATATCCTGTGAAACTCTGTTATTAGATGCATATCCTTAATACTCTCAGAAGGATTATTATTTCTTTTTGAAGAAGCAATGCATTTATCATTATGTAACACCTCCCTTTACCTCTGATATCACTCCTTGTTCTAAAGTCTACTTGATATTAATATTGCTATTTCGGATTTCTTGGCATTAGTGTTTGCATGGTGTATGTTTTTCCAGTTTCTTTTTTTTTAAATATATTTAAGCTAGTTATGTCTTTATATTTAAAGTATGTTTCTTATAGATAGTATAGAGTTGGGTTTTGCTTTTTAATCTGATCTGACTATCTGGTTTTGTGTTAGACTGTTTACTCAACCCATAGTTGATGTGCTTATTGATGCAATTGGCTTAAAATGTTTCTTACTATTGTTTTCTATTTGTTTCATTTGTTTCCCTCTTTTTCTCTGTTTTCTTGGGTTGAATGTTCATTTTTCACTATTCTATTGCCAGCATTAACTTATTTTCTTTTACAAAAAAAATATAGTGGTTTATCTAGGCATTACAATACACTTTTTAAATTAATCAGAGTGTTCAAATAGTATAGTCTTTCACATGTAGTGTAAGAATTTTGTAATAGTATATATTGAGTTTCTTCCTCCATTATTTTGAGCTACTATTGCCATATATTTTATCTTTATATTTGCTGTGAACATCCAAACATTTTTACTGATTTTGCTTTATACAGTCAATAATCTTTATAGAATAATTAAAAATAAAAGAAATTTATGTTTTCATTTTACCTTATTTCTTTAGATTCTTTTAGAATTATCTAAAAAATAATTCTGTTCAGTGTTCTAGCCCTTCTTCCTGATAAAGTATTTTAATATTTGTCATAGTTTAGGTCTGTTTTTGTTGTTGTTATGTGCCATCAAGTTGGGCCTGACTCATAGCAACCCCTTCTTGCTTTCCGAGGCAGAATCACTACGGAAGTAGTTTGCCCTTCCTTCCAAGGAGTGGCTAGTGGGTTTGAACTGCCAGCCTTCTTGTTAACAGTCAAGTGCCTTAAGCACTATGCTACCAGAGCTCCTACTGACTATAAATGATCTACATTTCTGTTTGCTAGAAACATCTTTATTTATCTTTAATTTTTAAAAGAAATTTTTTACTGAGTATGAAATTATGTGTTGACTTTTATTTATTTCAGTTCTTTAAAAAAAAATCACTCCATTTTCTTCTGGATTACATATTTTCTGATAAGAAGTCTGTTACATTTCTTATACTTTGCTCCTCTTTTTTTCTTTTCTTTTCTTTCTTTGTTTATCTCTGGCTGCTTTAAGGTTGCTTTCAATGCCTTTTGTTTATAGCAGTTTGAATATGAGATGCCTAGGTGTAGATTATAAACATATGCACACACGTACACACACACACACATATACCAAACTCACTGCCTTCAAGTCAATTCCGACCCATAGTGACCCTTCCTTGGGTTTCTGAGGTGTAAGCTCTATGGAACCAGATTGCCCAGTCTTTCTTCTGAAGAGTGGCTGGTGGGTTTGAACCAACAGCCTTCTGGTTAGCAGTCAAGAGCATTAGGCACTACACTACCAGAACTCCCCTGGTGAGAGGAGCTTCCTGCTATAGCAAAGAGAGGGGATAAGTCCCAAAGCCCAGTGGGCAACTCTGAGTGGGACTGGAGGACCATAAATATTTAAAATTAATGTTCAGTTCCAACATTTTTGTCAAAATATGAGTCTGGTTCTGCTGATTGTTTTGTCTCTTTGGAACTTATGTGTGTGTGTGTGTGTTTGCTTTTTGTATGCCTTGCAATATTTTGTCAAAGGTCAGACAGATTATATACAACAGTAGAGTCTGGGAAAGTAATTTTTATGTTTAACTCCTCATCAGGAATTAATCTAACTTTGTAATTTCTTGAGTGCTCTGGTGGCATAGTGCCTAAGGCATTTAACTGCTAACTAGAGAGCTGGCAGTTCAAACCCACCAGTCACTCCTCAGAAAGAAGACTGGGCAATCTGCTTCCATAGAGATACTGCTTTGGAAACCCACGGAGGGGTTACTATGAGTCGAATTCAACTTGATGACAGTGAGGTTTTTTTTTTTTTTTTTTGGATGGTTTCCCTCAGTACACCAGAAGCTTCAAATTCTTGTAGAGATATCTTGTGTTTAGGGTAAAGGATGGTTTTAATCACTGTCTCCTTGAATTTCAGTTTCCAGCCTTTCTTTAGTGCTATGTCTCTGTGAAACACTGTCTTTTCTAACTCTCCAGGAAGTATCCACTGCTACTTACTGTGTGATGTTCTTTAACTTGTGGTTAGGAGCAGGGGAAGGTGTGTTCTGATCTGATTAACTAAGATTAATCTTCAGTCTTCTGCAAGCATATTCCTCATACGATGGATATGGCCTATTTAGTGCTCTTGCCGTCATTATAATTCATCCTGCTCCCATTTCTGATCCTCTCTTGAGGAGGAAAGTTTTTTTTGTTTGTTTGTTTTTCCTTTCCTCCATGTCCAATGGGTTACAGTTCTTGTTGCCTTTCCTTTCAGATTTGGGCTTTTGTTGCCTCTGGGAGGTGGGTAGAAGGACCAAGTTGAGATTTTTCCCTCACCTCTATCAACTACTGTCCGTATCCTCCATGCCAGCTCTATGAGAGAAGCTTTCTTAAGATTCTCCCCATTCATTCCTATAAGCAAATGGTGGATTTTGAGGTTAAAAAAGCCTGCAAGGCAATGCAAACCACCTCCCATATATGCAACTCCTAGTTGTTGCACTTTCCCATAGGCTCACATTTGATAGCTATCAATTCATCACCTATTCTTCTCAATGTCTAGCCACATATGCCTCAAGCAGCAAATCCTCCTATTTCATGTGTTTTTGCTGGTACCTTGTTCTTGTCAGATTTGTTTTAGTTGGTTTCCTGGAGACTTCACATATTGGTAGTTTGAGAAAAATTATGACCTTGCAGTTTGTCTGACATTTATGGGTAATGACTTGGCAACATTACTTTCGGTTCTCTATTGTAGGCTTTATGTGAATACAAAGATAAAGAAGATAAAAATCCATTTCTACAAAGATGTGTTCACTAAAAGAGAAAAAAGATACAGCCATAATAATAATATCACCAAATTGGACCTGCGACTTCCTAAACAGACCACCAGAAGGAAAGAGATGACATTTGGACTGGACCTCAAGAAACGTAGAATTTCAATAAAAGGAGAAATACAGTAAGGACATTATAGGGACTATAACACAATGGAAAAAAAAAAAAAACTGGATTCAGAAGAGTCTAGTTTATCTGGACTGTAAGGCCAAGCATAGAGTGCAGAGGGCTTTAAAAATCAGGCTAGAGAGTTTGAATATTTTATGACTGTTGCTACACACCAAACCATCCCAGAGGGCCACTTTTATAGCCCATGGGAGATGTATTTATAGAAACCAATTTGCAATTTCAAAGATGTAAGAATATTTTGATAAGCAAAGGAAAATGGGAATGTTTCCCTATCTATTCAAAGACTGTGCCTGTTCTGTTTATAGTCAAATTTGTGAGCTCTATAGCAGAAGTCCTGTAGACAGATTCTTACAGACAGACCAGCCATTATTGTTAGAATTCTCATCTTACTTCCCAAAAGACTCTCTGGGTGGAATCTCATGCATTCCATATGTTCAGCACATACATTAATAAGGCAATAAAACTTTGTGCAGAAGCTATTGCTGATACTTATTGTTATCCACAAAATCAAGCATAACTCTCTGAATAAAGTAGAGTAACTTTGTTCCAGGACTTATTCAAGCATATAATAGAGTTTCAGTGAGTTATGGCAGGCTGTTGCTGAAAGCACTATTTGGGTAGCTGTTTTCTTGAAAGAGCTAGGCCAGTATTTTTGCACATTTTAGTATGCAGGCTTAGGCAGTCTAGTGTTTATGGAGTCAAATTAAGTTTTCCTGGAGACATCAGCAGGATGCATCAATTCTTATGCCTCACAGCATAGCCAAATGGTGATACAAGGGAATACTGAGTAACCACAACCCCCTTTACCTTCTGAGGAGCTTAAAACTCTTTTCTAAAGAATTAATGACACTATGATTGAGTAAGTAAGATGCCCGTCTGCATCAAGACTCTGGAACACACATACACAGAGTTATTGCCAAGTCAATTCTGACTCATAGTAACCCTATATGTATCAGAGTAAGAACTGTGTTCCAGTCAGTTTCCAATGGCTGATTTTTGAGAAGTCAATCACCAGGTCTTTCTTTCAAGGAACTTCTGGGTGGGCTTGAACATCCAACCTTTTAGTTAACAGACAAACACCTTAAACTTTCACACAACAAAGGGCTTCCAATTAAGACTTTACCATCTCCAAAATACTCTGCTATTTTCTGGAATGCAATATTTAACCAATGAAATCTCCACTGGGGCTTAGTTTACTATAATGCTTTACAAGCTCTTCCTCTACTCACATGCAGAATGATGATACCTTCCATTAATACAAATGACTTGATAATTATGACCTGATGGTAATAAAAGAGGACTAGTGGTTGAGAAAAGGGTGAGAATTATATAATTTTACCTGATATACTGATTGCTTGTCATGTGATAAGTCCTATTCCTAATTTAAAATACTGTCTCTGGGAAAAATCACCCTGCCAGCCAGGGACCGCGTGGACTGTGCACCATGGCTGGGGAACAAGCAGAGAAGAAACCCCAGGGACACTCGGGCCCTGCAAGACTG
>NW_006921731.1:8426073-8428865 GCF_000298275.1 Orycteropus afer afer
AAATTTTGGTCAATGACATGAGACAAAGTATATGTGAACTGCTGTATGAAAAGTGAATTTACTCTGTAAATCTTCACCCAAATCCTAATAAAATAAATAAATAAATAAATAAAATACTGTCTCTGGAGCCTCTCAGTAACTTTATACCTTGGGGAATATTAGTATCACCATTTTAGTGAACAATGAAGATTTAAGAGTTTAAATTGTTATCTTAAAATCATACATCAGGGAGTGGAACACCCTGAATGCACAGTTCTATCTATCTAAATCCAAGGTTCATAATTTTAGTCACTATGTTATTCTGTCTCCCACTGAGAGAGGAAACATAGCATTTAAAATCTTCTTGGATATATCAAAACTAGATTATTGGTAATTATTGGTTTTGAGAACACTTCACTCAGTCTTAATAAGAAGGGAGATGCAATTTCCTCAGAATCTTTTTTCAAAGAGAAAGGATTAGAATCCACATAAACTGCATTGTCCACTTTCTAAGCTGGCTGAGTATCAGCTGTCATTTCTTTTCTTGTGTTCCCAGTTGTTGCTGTTAGGTGCTGTCAAGTCAATTTTGACTCATAGCAATCCTATGAACAACACAATGAAAAACTGACCAGTCCTCTGCCATCTTCACAATCTTTGCTATGCTTCAGCCCGTTGTTGCCACCACTTTGTCAATCCATCTCATTGAACATTCTTTTGCACTGCCCCTCCACTTTACCCAGGGACGGGTCCCTTCTATTGATGTGATGAATGTACGAGAGATGGCGTCTGGCAGTTCTCATTTCTAAGAAGCATTCAATCTGTACTTCTTCCAAGACAGATTTGTTCCTTCTTCTAGTAGTCTGTGATATATTCAATATTCTTCAACAACATCATGGATTCAAATGCATGAATTCTTCTGCAGTCTTTCTTATCCATTGCCCAGTTTTCACATGCATATGAGTCTATTGAAAAGACCATAGCTTGGGTCAGGTGCACCTTAGTCTTCAAATTGACATATTTACTCTTTAGCACTTTAAAGAGGTCTTTTTCAGCAGTTGGCCCAATGCAGTAAGTCATTTATTTTCTTGGCTGCTGCATCTTCCATGTGTATTGATTGTGGATCCAAGTAAAATGAAATTCTTGACAACTTCAATATTTTCTTCATTTTTCATGATGTTGCTTATTGGTTCAGTTGTGAGGATTTTTGTTTTCTTTATGATGAGACATAATCCATAACCAAGGTTGTGGTCTTTGATCTTCATAAGTAAGTGCTTCAAGTCTTCTTCACTTTCAGCAAGCAAGGTTATATCATCTGTATATGGCAGGTTGTTAATGAATCTTCCTCCAATCCTGTTGCACATTCTTCTTCATATAGTCCAGTTTCTTAGATTATTTGTTCAGCATAGAGATTGAACAAGTATGGTGAACAGATACAGCCCTGATACACTTCTGAATTTAAACCATGCAGTCTCTCCTTGTTCTATTAGAATGACTGCCTCTTAGTCTATGCACAGGTTCCTCTTGAGCATAAATAAGTGATCTTGAATGCCCTACTACCCATACTGTGTTATGATCTACACAGTGGAGTACCTTTGCATAGTCAATATAACACAGGAAAACATTTCATCCAATATCAGTCTGACATTAGCAATGATATCCCTTGTTCCACATCCTCTTCTGAATTCAGCTTGAAATGTGGCAGTTTCTTGTCAATATGCCATTGCAGCTGTTTTTGAATTATCTTCAGCAAAATTTTACTTTTGTGTGATATTAATGACATTGTTCAATAATTTCTGTATTCTGTTGGAACATGTTTCTTTTGCATGGGAATAAATATGGAACTCTTTCAATCAGTTAGCCAGGTAACTATCTTCAAAATTTCTTGGTATAATCAAATGAGAACCTCCAGCACTACACCTGTTTGTTGAAACATTTCAATTGGTATTCCACCTTTGCATCTTTTTTTTTTTTTTTTTTTGCTAATTCTTTCAGTGCAGACTGGAATTCTTCTTTCAATACCATTGGCTCTTGATTATACACTACTCCGGAAATGGTGGAATGTTGACCAATTCTTTTTGGTAGAGTGACTTTGTATTCCTTCCATCATCTTTGGGTGCTTCCCACATTGTTCAATATTTTTTACCATAGGACCCATCAATATTGCAATTGGAAGCTTGAATTTGTCTTCAATTATTTCAGCTTGATGCCAAGTTTGTTCTTCCCATTTGTGTTCTGTAGGAATACATTTCTTTTTTTTATTTTATCTTGAAAAATAGTGATATTGTGAAGAATACTAGAATAGAGAAAAGGGAGTGAAGAAAATAAAAGTTGTCCACAGAGAAAAGATAGCTTAATTGTAACTTAGACAAGATAGCAGCTTCCTTGCAGGGTACAATTTTTCCTGAGATTTAATATTTTATTTTGGTGAAATCAAGCACTACTTGGATCATGGTATTATGGAGAAGGTAGTGAAATTAAGGAAGTGGTCTTGGCCCATATTAATAATAAATAAAATTGAGTCAGGAAGAGTATGAACCCTATAATCCCAGGAATGTTATATCAAAAGATAAATTACTTTTGAAGTTCACAAAATACTGACTGAATGATCACTGTAAAAATGAAGAAGTAATGAACTCTGCCAAAAAAAAAAAAAAAGTACTTTCTAAGCATAATAGAAATAATCATTTTTCCATTTTACTGGCCAAGAAAAGCTAAAGCTGTTTAGCTCTTAAGAGTGCATCCATATTTTCACTAATGACTTCACTTTTCTTCATATACAAAACAGAACTATGTTTTCAAGAGAAAAAAAAAAA
>NW_006921731.1:8429389-8430495 GCF_000298275.1 Orycteropus afer afer
CAAGGATCTCCTTCATAGATCCCTTTCCAAGTGGTTGACAGTGATAGCCGGGCACCATCTAGTCCTTCTGCCCTCATAGTTGTACAGGCTGCAGATCAGATGGAGTACCAATCGCAAGGACTAATTGTTTCCATAAATTTTTGGTTTTCTTCATTCTTCTTTGCACTGGACGAAGAGAGACCCATCATTTCTTCTAGATAGCAGCTTGCAAGCTTTTAAGATCCCAGTTGCTACTCGCCACAGGAGTAGGAGGTGGAACAATGTTTTGTGTAGTATGTTACGCCAATTGAGCTTGATGTCCTCTGTGACTATGGTCCTGAGCCCACAGGTTCAACTACACAGTCCCTCTAGGTAGCTGGCTGTGACCAAGCAGTGACTACAACCTTGCCTCTTGTCAACTCTATTTTACACCTGGGAATTCAGATCATACATATAAACTTATAGGACCATTATCTGCCAACCCTATACATGTTCTTGGGTACACTCCCTGCTTCATAGACATACCTAACAGTTCAGACTGTCCACCATCTATCAACCCGTATACCCATATTTGCCTTCACTGACAACACAGTATTATATGTGCAAAAGGGTTCATCTTTGTTTTCTGTACCTTCCACATACCTCTCTATATCTTTCTCTGCCTCAATGTCACCATACTGATCACTCACATTTGGTACATTGCCCTTCTCTTCACCCAAGTCAATACTTATCTCTATCAATCTAACAGTGTTCCCTCCCCTCACCTCCCACCCCTGCCAACAAAGAAAATTTCCTTCCTAGATAAACATTTCCTTGACTTTTATAATAATGGACTAATATAATATTTGTCCTTTTGTGATTGACTTATTACACTCAGCGTAATGTCCTCCAAGTTCATCCACATTATGCAGTGTTTTGCAGATTCTACATTATTCTTTAGTGTTGCATAGTATTCCATTGTGTGTATGTACCATACTTTAGTTATCCATTCCTCAGTTGATGGACACCTAGGTTTTTTAGATCTTTTTGCTACTGTAAATAGTGCTGGGATGAACACCGGTGTGCATATGTCTGTTCTTGTCATAGCTCTCACTTCTTTGGGATATATACCTAATAATGGAATAGCT
>NW_006921731.1:8433534-8434951 GCF_000298275.1 Orycteropus afer afer
ATTGATTTCTGCTCGAATCTAGATTATTTCCTTTCTTCTGGTGACTGTAGGCTTTTCTTGCTGTTCTTTCTCTAATTGTTGGAGATGTTCGTTTAAAGTATTGATTTTGGCTCTTTCTTCTTTATTGATGTGTGCATTTATTGCTATAAATTGGCCGCTGATCAGTGCTTTTGCTGAGTCCCAAATATTTTGTTATGTTGTGTTTTCATTCTCATTTGATTCAAGGAATTTTTGAATTTCAATTTTTATTTCTTCTCTTACCCATTCTTTCTCAAGGAGGGTTTTGTTCCATCTCCATGTGTTTACTCTTTTTCTGTTGATCTTCCTATTGTTGATTTCTAATTTGATAGCATTATGGTTTGAGAAGATACTTTGCAGTATTTCAATGTTTTTAAATTTATTAAAGCTTGCTTTATGGCCTAACATATGTTCTATCATAGAAAAAGTTCCATGTGCACTGGAGAAGAATGTATATTGTACTCCTGTTGGGTGAAGTGCTCTATAGATATCTATAAGGCCAAGTTGATGGATTGTATTGTTTAGCTCTTCTGCATATTTGTTAAGTTTCTTTCCAGTTGTTCAATCTTTCGAAGAAAGTGGTGTATTAAAGTCTCCCACTAAGACTGTGGAGTCATCTGTTTGGCTTTTCAACTCTTTTAATGTCTGATTTATGTATTTTGGGGCTCTTTCATTGGGTCCATAGATATTTATTATGATTATATGTAGCATAGTGCCTAAGGCACCTGACTGCTAACCAGAAGGCTACCAGTTCAAACCCACCATCCACTCTTCAGAAGGAAGATTGGGCAATCTACTTCTGTAGTGATACTGCCTTGGAAACCCAAGGCAGGGTCACTATGAGTCGGGTCTGACTCAATGGCAAACAACAACATATCTTCATGTTCAATTGATCCTTTAATCATTATATAATGTCCTTCTTTGTCTCATATGGTGGTTTTTGTCTTAAAGTCATTTTCATCAGAAATTAATATTGCCACTCCTGCTCTCTTACAGTTGCCATTTGCTTGATATATCTTTTTTCAATCTTTGATTTTTAGTCTACTTTTGTCTTTATCTCTAAGGTGTGTCTCTTGTAAGCAGCATATTAATGGGTTTTGTTTTCTTATCCAATCTCCAACTCTCTATGTCTTGAGTGGTGCATTTAATCCATTAACATTCAGTGTAATTATTGACAAGCATGAATTGGTTGCTATCATTTTGGTATGTGTGTTTTCATGGTGTACCTGGTTTCTTTGTTCCATATTATTTTCTGTGCTGAGCTTATTATGTTTATGAATCCTGTTATCATTTCCTTTGTTGCTGTTGTTTTAGTATTTGCTGAATATTTGTGCTTGTCCTCTTTTTTATTGTGATATGAAGGTTTATCATTTTTCTTTGAGGTTAACCTATGATTTAT
>NW_006921731.1:8435471-8436926 GCF_000298275.1 Orycteropus afer afer
TTAGTTTCTGCTTATCTGGAAATCTCTTAATTCTGCCATCATATTTGAGAGACAATCTGGTAGCATAATGCCTAAGGCACTTGACTGCTAACCAGAAGATTGGCAGTTCAAACCCACCAGTCACTCCTCAGAAGGAAGATGGGGCAATCTACTTCCACAGTGATACTGCCTTGGAAACCCAAGGAGGGGTTGCTATGAGTTGGGTCAGACTCAAAGGCACATAACAACAACAACAACAACAACAAGAATATATAATTCTTGGTTGAAAATTTTTCTCTTTCAGAGTTTTATATATACTATACCATTGCCTTCTCTCTTACATGGTCTCTGCTGAGAAATCAGAGCTTATTCTTACTGGCTGTCCTTTGTAAGTAACTTTTTTTTTTTTTTTTTCCTATGCTGCTTTCAGGATTCTGTCTTTGCCTTTGGTTTTGATGAGTTTGATGATGATATGTCTTGGTGATTTCATTTTGGGGTCTATCCTGTTTGGGGTTCATTGGACTTCCTGAATGAATATATTCTCATCTTTCATCATATCAGGAAGGTTCTCCTCAAGCAAATCTTGGACAATTTTCTCAGTGGTTTTATTTTTCTCTTCCTGTTCTGGAATTCCAATGACACATAGATTATTCCTTTTGATGGTATTCCACATGGGCTTTCTTTCTTTCTTTCTTTCTTTATTTTTCTGATAGATCCCTTCCCAAAGAAGTATTCAGGTATTTGTCTTCCATCTCTTTAATTCTGTCTTCCATTGCATCAATTCTACCCCTTTGCTGTTCCACTGTGTTATCTATTTCTGACAATTTAGTAATAATCTTCTGTATTTCCATCTGTTGATTTAGAATCATTTCTAGTTTTTCATTTATTTTGTCATTTTGTTCTTATATTTTCTTCCAAAATTCTTCTAGGATTTTTTCTGCATTTTCTTTGGTCTGTCTCTTAATCCTTTGAAGATACCTAAAGATAATTCTTTTGAATTCCTTATCAGAGAGTTCCAATTCTGCTTCTTCCTGAGGGATGTGTTCTGAGGGATGTGTTCAGGGTCTGTATCTTGCTCCCTTGTTTCTAGCACTTTATCTTGCTTCTTTGTGTGGACTGTGATGGTCTGTTGTCTCCGAGACACTGTAGAGTTGTTGTATTTAGACCTCTGTTAACAATTTGTGAAGAACAACCAAGGGTAATTCAGGCTCTTCTTGGTGGTTTTTTATTATTGGCCTGTTGGTGGAGAAGGAGGTGGTGGCTTTTGCTCAGTAAGTGAAGTTGTAGGAGGTATGGGTATGGGTATAATTGTGTCTTATGGGGACTGCTGCTGTCACCCTCTCAGTTTAACAAAAATAAAAGTTGAATAGCCATCAAAAAACTAAAAACACATGGATAAAAAACACACCATGTAACCACACAGGAACATTAACCAAAAAAAAAAAAAACGTAAAAACAAACAAACAAAAAACCCCA
>NW_006921731.1:8437203-8455999 GCF_000298275.1 Orycteropus afer afer
ACTACAGAGTCGTCTCCTGTGAAGAAAGACCCCAGTGAAAAAGAAATATATATATATATATATATATATATATATATATATTGGTGGAGGACAGGGCAGGGCACCCAGGCTCCATCGGAGTACACAGACTGGGATGGAGTTCCATAGGGCCCAGAAGGTGGGTGGGAGTGGGGGATGACTGCACCTCCATTCATCAAGTGGGTGTGGGGAATAAGAGTAACAAGAAGAATGTCACACCTTTTCAGTCGTGCAGGTCCAGAGTGTCCTTGGTGTTGCTGGCAAGCATAACCTTTTCTTAAGCCCCTAGAATCTGGGACAGTGCTTTTTCTTTAAATATCCAAAATGGTCAAGCCTCTCGTAAACATTCAAAATGGTGGCACTCTCCGGACAGGCAAAAGTCCACAGCTTCACTTCACCCCCCCTTACTCTTCCCCGCTGCTTCACCTTTTATTCCCCAGCCACCAGAGCAGTCCTCTGTGCAGTCCCTAGCTAGCAGGGCTGATTTTTAGATTAATTCTCAGGTCTTATGACCACTCAGGAATCTCCAAGTTGTCTATGCCATCAGGATTGCTCAGAATTGCTGCCAGACCACAGCTCCGTATGTCTCCTTTTTTGGTATTTTCCTGCAAATTCTTCTCTTAGTTGGGGTTTAGTCCACTTTTATACCTTCCCTTCAAGGCTCAGGAGTCCAGGATTATCATTGGTGTCTGTGTTAATTGGTTCTCCTTTTGTTTGTTGAAGAGGGTCTGTGCAGTCTTTCTGCCTATTCCGCCATCTTGGAATTTCACATCTGATATTTTCTTAAGATATTTTTCTGTAATCATACTTTTCCTCATTATTAAGTGTCAGTTGGTTACTAATGTTACAAAAACAATCCCCAAAATTTGTTTAAAAATGAATGAATAAATAAACAGAGCTGGAGAGAAAATGAAATTATTTGTTAATGTACTCAAGTAAGCAACAGTGCCAGGAGCCCCTGCTTCTTTCTTTCCCTGTCTCTGACTTTTTGACACCCCCTTTACAATTTCATTTATTCAATCTATATTGAGCACCAATCTATTCCTTGGTTACCTCTTTCTGATTTTATTTACTGACATCCCCTTTACATATAAAAGAAAATATGTTTCCAGGAGCTCTAAGTTATAAGATTCTTACAGCTTGGACATCAAAGGGAGATAGACTATTTGTCTTTCTCTCTCTTTCTTAGAGTCCTTATCATTTGTAGAATAATGGATGTTGATTATTCCTGCTTGAGAAAAAGCCCATTAAGTGTTCAGTGAAGAGCTGTCCTTTGTCATGTGATCACTTCCATGCCAGGACATGTAGACCATTGAGAAAAAAATCCTTCCATAATCATCAGGGAGGGGCAGATCCAAAAGGGAGTATATGAAAAGGGGAGAAAGCAATTCTACACTTTCTTTTACCTATTACTGCTAAAAGGAGCTCTGGTGGTGTAGTGCCTAAGGCATTTAACTGCTAACCAGAAGGTTGGTGGTTTAAACCTACCAGCCACTCTGTGGAAGGAAGACTGGGCACTCTACTTGCATAAAGATTTACTGTCTCAGAAACCCAATGGGGTTGCTATAAGTTAGAATCAATTCTATGGCAGTGAGTTTGGTTTTTGGTTTTTAAAGTGGTATCCAATACATTAAGATGCATATTTTCCAACATTTTAATACAGTAATTCTGAAATAAAATCATGTTATTGTTATTAGGTGTTGTCAAGTTGTTTCTCATTCATAGTGATCCTACATACAACAGAACAAAATACTTTCTGGTCTTGTGCCATTCTTGCAATCCCTGATATGCTTTAGCCCATTGTTACAGTCACTGTGTCACACATCATATTGAGGATCTTCTTTTTCACTGACCCTCTACTTTACCAAGCATGATATCCTTCTCAAGGGAATGGTCCCTTCTGATAACAAGACCATCCCAGTGAGATGAAATCTGGCCATCCTGCACTTCTTCCGGGACAGATTTATTCATTCTTCTGGCAGTTCATGATATATTCAGTATTCTTTGCCAACATCACAATTAAAAGACATCAACTTATTCGATCTTCTTTATTCATTGTCCACTTTTCACATACACATGAGGCTATTGAACGTACCATGGCTTGGTTCAGGCACACCTTAGTCTCCAAAGTGATGGCTAGATCTTCAATAATTTAAAATTTGCAGCATATTTGCTGAGTGCAATATGATGTCTGATTTCTTGGCTGCTACTTTCACAGGTGTTGATTGAGGATCAAATTAAAATGATATCATTGACAATGGCAATCTTTTCTCCATCTATAGTAATGATGCTTATTGGTCTAGTTGTTGAAAATTTTTGTTTTCTTTGTTTTGAAATGCAGTCTGTACTGAAGGCTGTAGTCTTTGACCTTCACCAATAAGTTCTTCAACTCATCTTTACTTTCAGCAAGCAAGATTGTATGTATCATCTGCATATCACAGGCTATTAATGATTCTTCCTCTAATACTGATGCATGTTCTTCTTCAAATAACCCAGTTTTTCAGATTATGACAGCATATGAATTGAATAATTATGTTGAAAGAATGCAGCTCTCACATACACCTTTCCTGTATTTTAAATTTTGAATTATGCAGTATCCACTTCTGTTCGAACAACTACCCCTATATACAGGTTCCTCAGGAGCATGATTAAATGTTCTGGAATTCCCATTCTTTTCAATGTTACATATAATTTGTTATGACCCACAGAATCAAAGGCCTTTGCATAGTCAATAAAACACAGGTAAACAACTTCCTGTTATTTATTCTTTGCATTCAGCCAATATCCAACTGAGATTAGCAATGATATCCCACATTCCACATCCTCTTTGAATCCAGCCTGCATTTCTGAAAGTCCCTGTCAATATACTGCTACAACCACTTTCTAATTATCTTCAGCAAAATTTCACTTGCATGTGATTTTAATTCTATTTCATGTTTTCTGTGTTCTATTGAATTGCCTTTCTTTGGAATGGGCACAAATATTGATCTTTTCATTCAGGTGGCCAGGTAGCTAGCCATCTTTTAAATTTCTTGTCATAAATGAGTATGCATCTCCAGTGCTGCATCCATTTGTTGAAATATCTCAGTGGGTGTATCGAATTCCTGGATGCTTGTTTTTCACCAATGTTTTCAGTGGAGTTTGGACTTCTTCCTTCAATATTATTGGTTCTTGATCATATGCTACCTCCTGAAATGATTGTATGTCAACCAATTCTTTTGAATAAGTGAATCTGTGTATTCCTTCCATCTTCTTTTGAAGCTTCTTGCATCATTCAATATTTTTCCCATAGAATCCTTCAATATTGCAACTTGAGGCTTGAGTTTTTTCTTCCATTCTTTCAGCTTGAAAAATGTCAGATGTTTTTCCCTTTTGGTTTTCTAACTCCAGGTCTTTGCATTATAACATTTCATTATAACACTTTACTTTGTCTTTTCAAACCACCCTTTGAAATCTTCAGTTCAGCTCTTTTATTTTATCATTTCTCCCACTTGCTTTAGCCGCTCTGCACTCTAGAGCAAGTATCAGAGTCTCTTTTGACATTCATTTTGATATTTTCTTCTTTTCCTGTCTATTTAAAGACCTTTTGCTTTCTACTTGTATTCTGTTCTTGATGTCATCTCACAATTCATCTGGTCTTCAGTCATTGGTGTTCAGTGCATCATTTTATTCTTCAGATGGTCTCTAAATTCAGGTGAGATGTAATCAAGGTCTTATTTTGGCTTTAGTGGACTTGTTTTAATTTTCTTCAGCTTCAGTTTGAACTTGTATATGAACAATAGCCTTTTCCACAGTCAGCTCCTGGCCTTGTTTTGACTAATGATCTTGAGCTTTTTCATCACCTCTTTCCACAGATGTAGTCTATCTGATTCCTGTATATTCCATCTGGTGAAGTCCATGTATATAGCCACCACTGTAGTTGTTTACAAAAAAGTATTTGTAATGAATAAGTCATTGGTCGTGCAAAATTCTATCATGCTATCTCCGGTATTGTTTCTCTCACCAAGACCATATTTTCCAAACTACCAATGATTCTTCTTTTTTCCTAGCAGTAAACAATAGGAAATTTGTGAAAATTATGAGGGAAATATATTGTAAGGAGCAAATGATTCTTCTGGTAATCCATAAAAACTGCATAGTGGTGTAATAGTTGATGTACATGAACAATCTTGGGAGACAAGAGGAAGTATATCATAGATTCCCAGAAATATGGGTATATTTTGATTTTAAAGAATAAAATCCATATATAGAAAATACTGATAAATATTAATGATCACATAGATTATTCAGCCTTGATGTCTCTTAAAAATAAAGACAATGCTATTGGAAACTCTAATCATGAAGAAATAAAAGACAAAACAAGAGTATTTTTTTCTGTTATGAAGATGAACAGTCAAAGACTCTAGAGATCAGCACATTTCTAAATGTGCCTTAACATCCCTATTGCCATGGGACTTTATTTTCAGTTAAAACCCTTTCTCTTTCCAAGTTAAATTGAGCAAGATGCCAGATTTTTATAGAGTTTTGTAAGTTAGGGATTTTCACTTTTTATCTTAAAAGACAAAATGACTCTTAGCTAGAGATTCTATATTTCAACTGTTAGGACCCACATTAAAAAAAAAAAAAAAACCTCAGTATTTAAGGTGTTGTTTCAAATAAGAGTGAGTGAAAAGATGGGGTGAGAAGCCATTTGACATTTTTGGTATGCATACAGTCATGTGGCTCTGTAAGAGCAGTGGATTTCAGAAAAATTGACTGAAAGGGAAGAAAGCTTTGTGTCCTCTGCTAATGTAAAGAGCAAACTCACCTAAACAAGCCAACAAATAAATAGATAAGCAAGCAAGCAATTCACTAAAAACCAAACAAGACAAACCACTTGGCAAGCTTCTAAAGTCATTGGACATTGTGAAGGAAATAGAACAGACACCATACCATCCACTCATTATAATGAAAGTATGTTTACTAAACTTGATGACAAAGAGGCAACTCCATCACAGAAATAAATGCAGTTCATTATACTGTTCAACAATATTCTCCTTGGACATGATCTTTATGTATGAAAATTACACAGGGAACAATTGCACATCTGTCTCTGTGTTCTTATATATAATGGAAGGGAACTATTTATTAATTATGTAGTCTCCCATGAATTTGCTCAGGTCAAACCAATTGTGGGCCAATTTTTGGATGCTTAAAAGGCCAGCCTTCAGCTCCACTTGTGATATGAAATATTTATGGGATTGGCTAGAGTAAAGTGGCTGAGGAACCTTCAATTACAAATAATCTGTCCTTCTACTGTGAAGAAAAGAACATTAAAACAAACTCTATCTTAGTACTTGCAATGTCTGGTGAGAGAGAGTCAGTGAGAAGGACATCATTTTATTAATAAGAACAACTTATCTGAGGTCAACATTCACTTATTATTGGACAGAAAATATTGACCTCATTTGTAGATCAGGGCAGAGGTTCACTATTCATGGTACCAGGTGCAAGCAAGCTTCCTAACAAGCATTGTTTTGTTCAGGCAAATGATAATTTAGAAACAAAAGAGAGCTCTAGGAATCATAATATCCTGTGCTTACCCTGGAGCTTTGAACATTCTGAAAACATGGCTCGTTCATATTTGGTAGCATTCAGACAGAATGCTGGCCCCCCTCTCTTTCTTTCTAGTTCAACAAAAGCAACTCTAATGTGTGTGATGTATAAGGCTCCTATAAAGTTTCCACTTGAAGAAAGTTTCACAGCTTTAAACAGTCAGAAACCAAGTGACAGAGATCTCATGAAGCAGAAAGGTGAAGGACTTACCCAACATCACAGCCAGTCATTGACAGAGCTAATATCAAACTCTCATCTTCTGACCCCAATTCATGTGTGCATGTGTGTTGTTTGGTTTGTTCTTATCCTTCTTCATCCAAAGCCAGTGGGTTTCAACTGTGGCATGAATTAGAATCATCTGGGAAGTCTTTAAAACTCTATGCTCATGTTGCAACCCAGCCATGTCATTCAAAGCTTCTGTGGGTGGGAACCAGGCATCACAGTTTTTAAAACATCCCATGTGAGCTAAATGTGTAGCTAAGAAAAAGAACCCATGGTCTTGGCAGAAATTATGAATTCCATATTGTTTAATTAGCAAGTGCTGGTCCTAGAATCACAGAAGTAAATGTGAATTCCTTCCCTGCATCTATAAACTGTCCAAAATTAAGCATATACTGATGTCTTATTTCAGCTTTTACACCTATAATATGATGAAATAGGAGTAGATCAGTGGCTTTGCACCTGTTCTTTTGGTAACCCCTGTAATTTCTCAAAACACCTTCAAAAATATATGAAAACAGCAAGAGAGACGAGAATAGATAAAATTTCCTTTAATCTATTTCCATAAAATATTCTAAACTGACATTGTGTTTAAGGAACAAATACTACGGCTTTTAAGGTTTTAAAATTACAGGGCTAGATAATTTCTATGGTTTCTATTAAATTTAACGCTAGTGATTATAGAATTCTGTAAAGAACTAATCGATTTGGTCATTCTAAAGCAAGAGTCCCTTAATGGGTGTTGCAGATTCCTAATTAACTGTAAAACATTATCATACATTGAGGAGAAGGGGATAAGCCCAGAAATATTAATGATAATCCCCATGGTTTTTCTAGTGTCTAAGACAACAGTTCTTCTAGACATCTGATGACTACCAGGGAAAAAAACTATCCCCATTTATCTGGAACTGTTCTAGTTCTGCATGTCCAGAAACCCCTCAGTTCTGGAAAAATTGGGGCAATTGGTCACCTTATAATTAGAAAATAGAAGGAGGTGACTCAACTTCATATTGTGATTTCACTTCATAATCTTCTGGGTATGCCCAGCTTGTGGAATAGTAGGGACTGGTTGTATGAATTGTTACAACCCAGAAATCTGCTATTTCGTTTTATCTGAAGGTCTCCAGAGGGCTTACAGATACCAACAATAGCCTAAGTCTAAAGAAGAAAACTGTAATAGTCCATATGTTTAGATAGCAATTAATATATGAAGGCATTTGCAGATACTTTATATCACTTAAATGCCCCTGAAATATTTTGTATTGCAAAGGATTTAAATTTTATTCATTTTTATACCTTCCTTGTCAAGTCAGCACAATTTCCATAAGCCTGCAATCATATTTCCAATTCCTCCTATCAGTGTACTCCTGTGTGTGTGTGTGTGTGTGGGGGGGGGGTGATTTGGGTAAAATTTACATAGCAAATTCACTTTCCATACAGCAGTTCATATATATTTTGTCTCATGATATTGACCACAATGCAACAGCTCCCCTCCCACTTCCTCCCAATAGTTACCTCTTCCCTGTGTCCATCCCTCCATGCACTCCTGCCCCCTGAGCTGTCTCCCTGTGCATAAGCAGCCCAATCTTTGTACTCTTAAAATTCTATTTTCTTCTATTCTCATTTTTTCTCATGCTTCCAGTCTCTCTTTCTTTCTTATTTTTATTTCTTCTAATGTGTGTCTACACTTAGATACTTCTGCTGTGCCAGGAAATTTTTATTCTTAAATGGTGATGTTTTGTCCTTCCTTCTTCAGCATAGCAATGATAATAGCTATAATTTACTGAGGATTTACTATGAACCAACCACTATGTGAAGCAGCTTTAAGTACATCATCTTATTTCCTCCTCACAACAACCCTATGATATTAATATTCATATCTCTCTTTTGATGACGAGCAAATAGTCACTTTGAGATATTTAAGATCTGGCTGAAGCTAACAGGGAAAATGGTAAAACTAAGGTTTGAATTCCCAAATCTCTATCCCCATAATCTTAGTAATTACACTGTTTTCCCTTCCCAAACTTATTCTTATGCCCATGTGCTCCCACTTTTTCCTGTAATATTTGCTAATTGTCTCCAAAAGATTTGTCCCTCTTCACAATCAGCTTATGGTAAATAGAGTAGGGATTTTTATTCCCATATAATGCAAATGATGACAGAGACAAAGATGTTCCTAACATTAAAATCTGTTAGCAGAGCCAAGACTCTTTACCCATCTTACTATTTAAAAATGCTTCTCAAATCAGAGTCAGCTAACCTCTGAGAGATATACTAATGTGCTATAGGAGTTTGTACATTCTCTTAGACATATAATCTTATACATATTCAATGAAAACTGAGAGCAGCCATTTAAGTATATTTGAAATATTCCATCAGCATTATGTAATAGAAATTTCTGTAAAGATAGGAAAATTTTAAATGGAAATATTCTATATCTGTGTTGTTTTAATATGGTATCAACTAGTCATATGTGATGTGATTCTTCATCATTTGAAATGTATTTAATGCAACTGAGGAACAAATGTTTTAGTTATGTTTATTCAAATTAATTTAAATGCTAATCTCAATAGCTACATGTGTCTAATGGCTACCATATTGTCCAACACGTCTAGACTAGAGGTCTGAAACCACACCCATGGGCCAAATCTGGCCTGCTGCTTGTTTTGGTAAGTAAAGTTTAAGTAGAAAACAGGCATTTTTGTTGTTGTTGTTTATTTTTTTTAACATGTTTCTAGAGCTGATTTTGCACTACCATAGGAGAGGTGACTAACTGTGACAGAGGCTGTATGACATGCAAAACCTGAAATATTTGCTATCTTGACATCAACAGAAAGAGTTTGTCAACCTCTGACCTAGATAGTTACCTTAGGTATTCCTATCTTTGCATTTGTGTTCATTGTGGCTTTTATGCCATCATAAATTTACAAACAGAAAAATGGTAGAAAAATTGAGTCAAAACATTACAGCAGAAACATATTGAGCTCCTAAGAACTTGCACTGGAATAGTTAGTACCATATTCACAAGTAGTAGATGTACTGTGTAGGTCTCAATTTTATACCAACTTGCTTCAGATCATTAATACAAAACATGATTTAAGTAGTAAGGATACTAAGTATTATATGATTTTAAATGCAGACATTTAAAGTTTTGAACTGGACAAAAAAAAAAATGAAGCCAAAAAGAAGGGCTCCATTACCAAACACATGTTTTGTGCCCAACATGTGTAGAAGAAATACAACAAAGAAGAATTATTCTGTCCCTAATTCAAACATCAATGAATTAAATATAATTCAATTCATATTTTATGAGTTAAAATATTCATAACTGTAATATTAATTACATTGTACAATTACACAAACCCACTGCCCAGAATTATCATCTTGTTAAAAGTAGCATATGCTAACCAGTCAATGGTGTCATTTGGGTTAAAGATAAGTTTGAACAGACTGAACCTATGTAACAAAGCCTTAAAATCATTAATAATATTTTATACAACAAGACTCTTAAAGAAAAAAACACAGAAATATATTACCAAAACAGACTCAAATTTCTATATTTCTATTTTCAACTCCAACATTAGCAATTTTGCTTCAGCCAAGCAAGATCAGCTATCATATTTAATTAGTGGTGATAATTTGAATCATATGTTGTATATATTTTCTTGCATTTACATTGTACATATGCTTCAATTTAGTGAGAAAAGAAAAAGATAAAGAGAGAGAGAGGAAATAAATGAAAGTACCCAAAGTAGAAAAGGACTTTGACAGGGAATTCAAAGACCCCTCACAGATTGAGAATTCCTGATAAAGGTGCTTCAGAGAAGCTCTGCCCTTGATCTTTCTTCTCCATCCCCTTGTGTAGCAGTGCTGACTTTAAACTGGATATAAAATTAAAAATATTATAATAAAGTATTTTTTTATAGTATTCAAAGACTGCTGTTTGTAAAATGCTCTTGTCTGTTTAGATAAAAGGAACAGTCTGAGATCATTATGCCTACTAAAATTTCATGAACAGCTGCAGTGACCTATAAAAAGAAGCCTGTTTTCCTTTTCAAATCAAAGCAAAAAGCACCAGACACTTTCTGCACCCTCCATTTTGTTAAAAAGATTAAAAGCATCATCAGACCTTTGTTACAATTGCAATCTGCTTGGATGATTATAAGCAAAGATAGGAACGAAACCCAACCTACCAATATTGCCATCTACTGAGAGCCCATCAAGAGGCAATAGTGTTCAATCATCTCTGCTTTGTTTCATTGGCATAAATAACAAAAAAGTAGCACTGTGAAAAGACTATCAGCTCCTAAAATCACACAGTACTTACAGAGAAAAGAATAAAAAAAACTGCTTAAATAAACTACTTTGTGACTGCATAGTATGCCAGCATAATTTTGGATGACATTTTATCACCAATTATCAGAACATTATTCTAGATTTCAAACCTTAACATTTTATATTAGGTGTGAAGACTTGATTGCATAATATCCAAAGCTGGTTAAGAAATAACATCTGAAAAGAAGGTAGCACATTTCTAACTTTCTGTTAACAAATGTCTGATGTTTTGGAGTCTAACAGAGAGAGAAATTGAAGGAAAGAACTTAAAAATCTATTTCCTGAGCTCACAGTTCATCACTAGCCATCTATTTCAGTCTCACCAAATAAAGCTCTAGCCACCTCTCACTGAGAAAGTAAGAACCATTTGATATATGTGTGATATTACAGATCACTTGGTCCAGCAGGACTAACCTTTTAAAAGCAAGTAGACAAGGTTATTATCATTTAAACAAACCCATGTCCAACTTTTGCAGATAAAAAAAAAATCACTTTCCTAAACTAATGAGGAGACCATTTCCTAAAATTACACACATACTGACTGTCCTACTTTGGAGAGGTTCCCTTTTTACCCTAGTAATTAAAGGTAAGAAACTGGGTTATTCAACTGCATATATTAAGCCTGATTGATGCTAATCCTTTTTCTACTTAATAAATCTTCAAATCATTGCTATTTAAGACTTCATCATGTAAGGATTTGGAAATATTTACAGCTCTCAAAAAAATCCTCAAGGGAAAAACAAATCCACACACACGTAGGGAAACATGCATACCCAAAGTGAAATAGTAAGGGAGTTTTAATGCATTAAATCTATAAATAAAATATACCCCAAATTATTGATGGTTCAGTAAGGAAGCAAAAATCCATTAACCTTTAAGAAGGAGGTCACAATACACATATATTCGACCTAGAAGTTCTGTTCCAATTACAGACCACCCAAAAGTAAGGTGATGGATTTATTTGTGAGCTCTGTGGTTTCAAGGCTGTGAGATTTGATTGGCATGGCAATGTCAGGAGGTTCTCAGGGGTATATACATTAAGCTTTCTTGTGAAGAAATAGAGTAAGCATTAATAAGGATACTAAGTATTATTATTATTATTGTTGTTATGTGTCATCCAATCAGATCCAAATCATAGCGACCCCTCCTTGGGTTTCCGAGATAGTATCACTATGGAAGTAGATTGCCCAACCAATGCCTTAGGCACTACGCTACCATTACATCATTTTAAATGGAGACATTTAAGTTTTGAATTGGACAAAAAAAAAAAAAAAAGAAGAAGAAGAAGCCAAAAAGAAGTGCTCCTTTACCAAATACGTTTTGTGCTCAACATGTGTAGAAGAAATACAACTAGCACGTTCCTTGGAAGTGAGGATGGTGAGACTTTGGCTTGCTAACTTTGAATATGTCATCCAGAAAGACCAATTGCTAGAAAACGACACTATGGTTGATAATGTGGAGGGCAGGCAAAAATGAGGGAAACTCTCAGCCAAATGGATTCATATAACAGCTGCTACAATGGACACAAACAAAAGAGTGTGAAGATGATACAGGGCCAATTAATATTTTATTCTTTTATATATAAGGCTGCCATGAATCAGCACCGATTTGATGGCAACTAACATCTAACAACATACATGTTAGGAAAAGGGAAAAACTATATTTGCGTCCCTGAGAATGGTGCTAATTGTTTTTGGACTAAAAACTAACCTACTTGAAGTTGCAGATTCAACATTCTTCATTAAGTCATTGAAAAACAAAACACAATATAACAAAACAAATAAAAAAGCCTTAAATGTGTCCTTTCATTCTTTTTTGTTTAGAACAGAACAAGCATTTTCTAAAACTAAAAGCATGACCCACAAGTTTTATTAAATAGTTTTAAAGAGGTTTTGCTGTCTTGGTTGTTTGTGTAAGCTCAGTATACAAATTCTAAGAAGTGTGGAAAGGTTGCTAGACAGTAGTGAGAATGAGATAATTAACAAATAAAATAGTGTGGTATTAAGAAGACCCTGTATTTTCAAAATTTTACATGAGTTCTGCGGCATAGTGCATAAGGCATTTGACTGCTCACTAGGAGGCTGGCAGGTCAAATCCACCAGCCACTCCTCAGAAGGAAGGTTGGGCAATCTACTTCTGTAGAGAAATCACCTCGGAAACCCAAGGAGGGGTCACTATGAGTTGGATCTGACTCGATGGCAGTGAATTTATTTGATTTTTGGAATAAAAGTGTTATACCATAACATTAATTTTGTTGTTGTTGTTGTTGTTGTTGTCATGTGCCGTTGAGTAAGGGAAAAAACAAAAACAACAACAGCAAAATAACCTATTAAGGTTTCTTTTCTGGGGAATGACCTTTCTAGGTCAACATTCATGGTGTGAAAAAAGTGGACACTAGTATTCCTAATACTTTCTTGCTCCTCCTGTTCCTTCCCTATATCAATAAAAACTCTCTGTATTTATTCAGATATCTGATGAAAAAAAAAAAAAGGAAAGAAAGAAAGAAATGAGTCTTTTTGGAATTCTTTTCATTTCTCCCTGTGCACTTCAGATCTACTAGTACAACCTACAAAATACAAATGGATCCCACCCTGTCTTCTACAACCTTTTTGATCTCCCTATTTCAAGCCTGCATCATGTTTCTTCCACTTTGAGGTCCTATGAACACTCTTACACTCCAAAGCCAAAAGGATCCTTTCATAACATAAATTAGATCATACCCTTCCCCTCCACATTGACCAAACCAGCATACCAAACCCAAATCCAAACCCACTGCCATCAGGTCGATCAACTCAGTGACCCCCATAGGGTTTCTGAGGTGGTAAATCTTTACAGAAGCAGATTGTCCAGTCTTCCTTCCATAGAGTGACTGGTGGGTTTGAACTGCCAGCCTCCTGGTTATCAGTCAAATGACTTTGGCACTGCTGGACAACTCTACAGGTGCCATGCACTTCCTCCATGTAAAATGTAGGAGCTCTTTGGAAGAAGGGGGCACCATGAATAAAGAAGTCACTGGTCCTTCCTACTCTTAAACTTATAGCTCCCTCTACACTCCTAGTCCTTAAAGATCTTACTTGGAATTCTATCTTGCTCTTCTCTGCCAATTATAGCTCTGTCATCTCCCCTTCTTGAACAAAACATCCACATAGCTTCCATGGATGTAATCTTTTGCCACTAAAGTTGATTTACTCTCTTTTCAGAGCTGAAGGAAAATAAAAACATAATAATATTTCTTTTTAATTATTTAATTTTAATTTTGAATTTTATTTATTTTGAATTTATTTGGATTTAATTTAATTTTAATTAATCTTTCTGGTGGGATAATGGCAGCATTAAATAAGTATACTGATATTCTGATACAGAAGCAACATACCATCATTGGCCACTACCCAGTATATCATGCTATTAATAAAGCCAAAGGTGCTCTTTATATAAACAAGGCAACACAACTCTTGATGTCACTGTGAATCAAAATTTTAAATTCTGAGATCCTTCACTCTCTCCACTGTTTTGTGAATACATGGTTGAGAGCATGGCCCTGGATGTAGGTCAGATAAAAGCAAGCCCTGACAAATCCTAGATGTGTGTCTTTCAGCATGTTATTCCTCAAAGTTTGAATGTACTAATCTATAAAAAGGAAATCTTTGTCCTCGTGTATATATCTTCAGGATCGAATGGGATACTGTGTGAAATGGTCCTTCGGAAAACACTCATTGAATGTTAGCTATTATTTTTGTTATTTTTGGTAATAGTCATACTGACCAGGAACAAGGAATTGGAACCTCTATGTCTCTCCTTCCTTACATCTACTCCTTGACAGGAAATATACCTGAAAAAAAGTGAAGTTACCCACACATGAGAGAAGAAGAAAATGAGGATCAGAAAATTAAGTAAATCATCCCAATCCCATTAATTAGAGAGGCCTTGGAATCAAATCACTTGATTGCAAATCCAATATTATTCTTTATTCACTACAAGTGGATAAGTACTTCCTAAACACTTTGAGAATATTTCATGTTTTCAGCATCAATTTTTTAAACTCCTGATTGGGGGGGGGGGGCTCCTTGGAGATGAGGATTGGAAATAGGTAATTGAAAGAGTGAGAAAGAGTATTTAAAAATAAATAATAAACTCTATGAGTATTTTTTTTTTTTTTTCTCCTTAACAAACGTTTATTCACCCTCTCTAAGAGCTAGGCAGTATTTGAAGAATTTTTTAAGTAATAATTCAGTTTATCTTCAAAAACACCTATAGCTTTCTCATAAGAAACTGAAGTGGAAAGTATAAGATAGTTGTCTCATGTCACACATATAATAAGTGATAGAGACAGGAATACTGTGCAAAGAGTTTGGCTTCAGAGTATAGGTCCTTACCTTCTACTTTCAGTTACTCTGAATGATGATATTTCAAGGTAACAAACTCATTGAAAAACAGCCTAAATATCCCTTTCATATGTGATATGTGAACACAAATTTTACTGCAAAGTTTTCATAAATCTGCTTCAATATATTCAGCTTGGTAAGCTCATCACCCAAAAGACAGTATGTTTCATCTTTAGACAATTTTCCACTTTATTTGCCTGTGTTGAAGCTATATATATTTTTATAGGTAATATGTGATACGTTACAATACTCTGCCTTTTCAAAAAACTATTGTTTGTGTTTTCAAATTGATATGTGTAACTCTTTATTTATGAAAGACATACTTTCATGGTATGAATTGGGCTTTCAGTTTCAGGTCTAGTATCTAAAATGCTTAGGAGTTGATACTCCTATCTTTTCAATAAAAAAGCTGAATAACAGCTAAAAAATCAATGATAGTTTTGGAGAACTGAAGTCACAGGGTAAGTCACTGCCCTAAAGTTTGGAGAGACAACAAAATCTAGAGAAACACCACCTGGAGTAGATCTGTTTATGTAGAACAGAAGTTGCTAGAGGCATAAACTGATATGAATTAAGTGATAAATTTGAATAGTTGCTGGAAGCTGAGTGTAGAATAATATAAGAGTGAGAAACTTCTAGGGCTCACAATCTCACAGGGGCACAAAATTTTGTGGGTTTCAATTTTTAAGAACCTTCTCAGTGAAGATCCAAGAACTATCCCCTCATGGCTCAGGCAAAAGGAGGAAAAGAGTATCATTGTCAGACATGCCTACTTCATTCTTTATAACAATGTCCTGCACTCCAGAAAGACTTTACCAGACCTTTACACCACTGGAAGGAAGTACTTCCCTCTCCACCTAACTCCAGCTTTCATTTCCCATCTAAATGGCTAAGGGGTTGGAAGATCTATACCACTGGGGGAACATTTGTAAATGTCACAGACTAAAGACACAGGACCACTAAAGCATTGAGCTTTAATTGAAGATTATAGAATGTTCCCTCTCCCCTGCACCTTGATAAAACATCAACAAGGCTCCAGGATAACAATAAAAGATCATAGTTGAAAGAGCTATAAGATGCAGACTCTCTCTATGGAGGAGGGTTTAGAAAATGTAAAGTTAAGAGGGAAGAAATAACAACAACACTAGACACTAGACGTATTTGAAATCTCTGGCACAGCTATAAGAAATATAAACTCAGCCCAACTTCTAACCAGATCAGCACACATACATTAAAATTTTATATAACTTACTTCCTGTTACCTGATACAACATGCCTCACTTTCAAGAGAAGATTTTACAGCACTCCAAAGACATGAAAGGGAAAAAAAAAAAAAAAAACTCACTGCCTTTGAGTCAGTTCTAACTCATAGCTACCTCTCCTTGGGTTTCTGAGGCAGTATCTCAATGGAAGTAAATTACCCAATCTTCCTTTGGAGGAGTGGCTGGTGGGTTTGAGCCACCAGCCTTCTGCTTAGCAGTCAAATAAAAGAGAGAATAAAGAGACAAAGAAATCATCAGAATCAGACTCAGATACATTAGAATTACCAGAGCAGACAAGAAATTTAAAACAACTGGACTTTCAATAAGATAGAGGAATAGGCAAACAAGTGACACAGACCCTCTTCAACAAAGAAAAGAAAAAACAATTGACAGAGATACAGAAGACATCCTGGAGCCTTGAGTTTTGAAAGTAACTATACAGAAATGGATTAGGCACCAACTAGTGGAAAAAACTGAATGAAAACAGTGAGTACAGAGATGGTCAGAGCTGCAGACTGTCAGCTACTCTGATGGCACCAACAGCTTTAATATTTCCAAGTGGTTTTAGGACCTGAGAATTGACCTAAAGATCAGCCCTGGTCACCAAGGGCTGCAGGGACAACTGTGCTGGTGGCCTATGACTAGGAAGGGAAACAGCAAGGAGGGAGACAACCTGAGCTGCTGACTTTTCACTGTCCAGAAGGCACAGCCATTTTGATTGTTTACATGTGACAGCTCTTTTGGATATTTAAAGTGACCAAGGGTGCACCCATTTTGAATGCTCACAAGTGATGCCCAATTTGGATATTTAAAGTGACTGAGGGCACAGCCATTGTGAATGTTTACAAGCGGTGGCCAGTTCGGATATTTAAAGTGACTGAGGGTGCAGCCATTTTGAATGTTTACAAGTGGCAACCATTTTGGATTTTAAAGTGATAATATTCTCATTTGGATTCCAGGGAACCAAGAATAGGCTCTGTTTGCCAAGGTTGGCAGGGACATACGAGTGCTGGACAACAGGAAAGGAGACAAGTGATGAGTGTATAAGTGCTATCAACTAGTGAATAGATGAGCACAGTACCCTGCTTATGTAGATAACACACAAACAAAACAAAGAAAACAAAAACTGTGGGCAAGTCACTCCAACATACAATTACCAGTTAAATATAAACCCAAAAACATCATAATGCCTTGGAGATAACAGAGCATCACAGTCCACACAAAGAAGCAGATTAAGCAGGAGAAATAAAGGACAGGATACAGACCCAAAACACATTGCTGAGGAAGACACAACATGGGAACTCCCTGATTAGGAATTTAAAAGAATTATATTTAGGTATCTTCAATGAATTGAGAGACAGATCAAGGAAAACACAGAAAAAAACCCTAGAACAATTTCAAAAGACAATGGAAGAACAAAATGACAAAAATAAATGAAAAATTAGAAATGATACAAAATCTACACACAGAAATCCAGAAGATTAATACTAAATTGTCAGGAATAGATAAGACATTGAATGGGCAAAGAAGCAGAATTGAATCAAAGGAAGACAGAATTAGTGAGATTGAAGAAAAATACATGAATACTTCTTTGGAAAGGGATCAATCAGAAAAAAAGATCAAAACAAAATGAAAAAAGCCTAAGGTTCATGTGGGATACCATCAAAAGGAATAACCTAGGTGTAATCAGAACTCCAAAACAGGAAGAGAAAAATAAAACCACAGAGAAAATTGTTGATGATTTGTTAGAAGAGAATTTTCTTGGTATGATGAAAGATAAGAATATATCCATTCAGGAAGTCCAATGAACACCAAACAGGATAGACCCCAAAAGAAAATCACCCACACATATCATCATCAAACTCACCAAAACCAAAGGCAGGAAAAGAATCATGAGAGCAGCACAGGAAAAATGAAAAGTTACCTACAAGGGACAACCAATAAGACTAAGCTCAGATTTCTTGACAGAAACCATGCAGATGTAAAGACAATGGGATGGTTGGTATACATAAAACACAGAAAGAGAAAAATTTCCAACCAAGAATTATGTACCCAGCAAAAGTGTCCCTCAACTATGATGGTGATATTCAGACATTTCCAGATAAGCAGAAATTAAGAGGATTTGTTAAAACTAGACCAAACTTACAAGAGATGCTAAAGGGCCCTTTGGACAAAGAAGCAACAACAGCCAACAACAATTGACCATTAACACACATGATGATATAACCCAGAAATTAACCTACCTATAGAAGTATCCAAAGTGAATAAGCCTACAGGACTGTAAACAGGGAACCAGAGATATCCATCAACAAATGTGGACAACTACAAAGCAAAAAGAGGGAAAGTTGTTACAAAACTTCTAGATGGTATGAAGTCAACACAACTACAAGACAGAATGGACTGTTCTAAACTTGGGAAGAAAACTATAAATCACAGGGTAACTTCAAAGTGAAATGATAAACCTTCACATCAAAAAAGAGGACCAGCATAAATATTCAGCAAATACTAAAACAATAGCAATGAAGGAAGTGATAACACAATTCATAAACAAAAAAGCTCAGCATAGAAAATTATATGGAACAAAAAAATCGACATCATGAAAAAGCAAAAAACAATAATGACAGCAACAAATTCATATTTGCCAAAAATTACTTGTCTGGCAAGGGACTTATCTCTAAGATTTATAGTGGAAGAGTGGATGTCCAAATTATGGTACATACAAATAATGGAATACTATGCAGCACTAAAGAATAATACAGTGTCTGCAAAACACTGCATAAGTAGGTCTCTGCTGTTGACAGATTGTGCACTCAGCAGTGGCGGTAGCCAAATCAGCCTTGGTAAGCGGGAGTCCGTGTTGCTGTGCCCATGCATAACCTCCATCCCTGCCACCATGACCACTTTGCTCGTGAGCCCATCGGGCAATGACAGGAGTAGCTGGGGAAAAAGGACGGCTGGTTTCCACTGAACGTGTCATCCTATCCA
>NW_006921731.1:8460038-8491043 GCF_000298275.1 Orycteropus afer afer
AGTCATCTGATCCCATCATGGGAACAACCACCCAGAACTGGGGTCCAGCCAAGTTGACACACAGCTCCAACCATCACACTATGGATGGATGAACTTGGAGGACATTCTGCTGAGTGAAATAAGTCAATCACAGAAGGGCAAATATAGTATTGGTTCATTGTTGTGGAGGGTCAAGGAAAGGTTTATATATGGAGGGAAACTTTCTTTGTTGGTTGCCAAGAGTGGGAGGAGAGGGGAGAGAACATTGGAAAAAAAAATGCATTGACTCATATCACTTTTGTTTGTGTATTTCACTGTACATAAATTATATTTCAATAAAATGCATTAAAAAAAGAGAAAAACTGTGATTAATAGGGACATGTATATGGATTGGTCCAATTGGGTAGCCAGGTAACTGTCTTCCAAATTTTTTGGCATAGACAAGTGAATGCTCCCAGAGTTATATCCATTAGTTGAAATATTTCAATCGGTATTATGTCAATTCCTGGAGCTTTATTTTTCTCCAATGCTTTCAGGCAGTTTGGATTTCTTTCTTCAATATCATTGGTTCTTTATCATACTATCTCCTAAAATGGTTGGATGTTGACCAATTATTTTTGGTACAGTGACTGTGTATTCATTCCATCTTGTTTTGATGTTTTTTGCATCATTCAATAGTTTGCCCATTGTTGTTGTTAGGTGCCGTCAAGTTGCCCCCAACCCACAGCAACCCCATGCACAACAGAACAAAACACTGCCCCATCCTGTGCCAGCCTCATGATCCCCCCTACACTTGCCCATTGTTGAAGCCACCGTGCCAATTCATCCTGCCAAGGGCCTTCCCCTTTTTCATTTACCCTCCACCCTACCTAGCATGACATCCTTAGCCAGGGAATGATTCCTTATGACATGACCAAAGTAGGTGAGATGAAGTCTGGCCACTCTTGCCTCCAAGGAACACTCCAGCTGAACTTCCCCCAGGACAGACTTGCCAGTTCTTTCAGCAGTCCATGGTACTTTCAGTATTCTTGCCCTACACAACTCAAAAGCATCAACTCTTCTCTGGTCTTCCTCACTCACCATCCAGCTCTCACATGCACACAAGATGACCCACAACACCATGGCTTGGGTCAGGCATACCCCACTCAAGGCTTGCATTTTTTTCCTTCAGTTCTTTCAGCTTTAAAAAATGACAACCATCTTCCTCCCTTTTGGTTTTCTAACACTAGATCTTTTCACATTTCATTATAAGACTTTATTTTGCCATTTCAGGCCACACATTGAAATCTGTTCAGCTCTTTTACTTCATCATTTCTTCCATTGTATTTAGCTACTCTATGTTCAAAAGCAAGTTTCAGAAGCTCTTCTGATATCCATTTTGGTCTTTTCTTCCTTTCTTTTTTTTTTTTTTTTTTCATGACCTTTTATTTTCTTCATGTATAATGTCCTTTTTATTAACCCAAAAATTGTCTGTTTTTCAGCCATTTGTGTTCAATGAGTCAAATCTATTGCAGAGATGGTCTCTAAATCCAGAAGGGATAGACTCAAGGTTGTGCTTTGGCTCTTGTAGACTTCCTTTAATTTTCTTTAGCTTCAGCTTCAAATTCCATATAAGCAATTAATGGTCTGCTCTGCAGGCAGCTCCTGGCCTAGTTCTAGAAGCTTAGGTATTAAACTCTCCTTTGTCTCTTTCCACAAATGTACTTGAATTGATTCTTGTATATTCCATTTGATGAGGTTAATGTAATCTGACAGAATGTAGAAATTATTGAACAATATCATTAATATCACATGCAAATAAAATTTAATTAAAAAGTGATTAAATTCAATTGAAAAATGATGAAAGTGGTGCATTGAAAGGGAAAGACCAAAAATTCAAGTTGGATTGAGAATAGGACATAGAAGAGGGACATCATTGTTGATATCAGATAAATCTTAGCTAAGAGTAGACAATATTACAACGATATTTACCTATATTTTATTGATTATGCAAAGGCATTTGGCTATGTGGATCATAACAAATTATGATAACATTGTGAAGAATGGGATTGCCAGAACACTTAATTGTGCTCATGAGGTACCTGTATGTAGACCAAGAGAGAGTCTTCAAACATAACAAGGGGACACTGTGTGATTTAAAATCATAAAATGTATGTGTACAGGTAGTATCCCTTCACAATACTTATTCAATCTGTTTGCTGAGCATATGGACAAGAAGTTGGACCATGTGAAGAAGAAAGTGCATCAGGATCAGAGAAAGAATCATTAAAAATTTGTGATATATAGATGACACAACCATGGTTGCTGAAAGAGAGTAGGATCTGAAGCACTTATTGATGATGATCAAAGACTACAGCCTTCAACCTTCAATATGGATTGCACCTTAACATAAAAAAAAAAAAACCTCTTCACAACTAGACCAATAAGAAACATTATGTTAAACAGAAAAAATATTGACATTGCTAAGGATTTCATGTTAATTGGATCCATAATGAATGTCTATGAAAGGCACAGTCAAGAAATCAAACTATGTATTACATTTGGAAATCTGCAAAAGATCTCTCAAAATTGTTTGAAAGTAAACAATGCACCTTGAGGACTAAGGTGGTCTTAGTCCTGACATAGTATTTTCAATTGTCTTATATGCATGCGAATGCTGGACAATGAATAACGAAGGCCGAAGAATTGATGTCTTACAATTATGGTATTCGTGAAGAACATTGAGTATACCACAGACTACCAGAAGAAGAAGTAGATTGCTCTTGGAAAAAGTTCAGCCAGAATGTGTCTTAGAAGGGAGGAAAGCAAGACTTTTTCTAACATACTTTGGACATGCTGTCTGGAGGGACTGGTCCTTGGAGATGCACATCATGCTTGGTAACATAGAGAGCAAAAAAAGGAAAGACCCTCAACGAGATGAATTGACACAGTGGCCATAACAATGGCCTGAAGCATAGCAATGATTGTGAGGATGATGCAGGACTGGGCAGAGTTTTGTTCCCAGCAGTGTTTCATAGGGCTTGGTGATCTAGAACTGACTTGAGGTCTCCTAAAAACAACAACATGATTAATGTTACAGGCTCTAACAGAAAGAGTAGACAACATGCAGAATATGGGTAATGTAATAAAAAAGATGAATATTGTAAGAAAAATTCAAAAGAAAATTCTATGAATCTAAATACTCTAAAAACACTTTAGCAGAAATGAAGAAGATTTTGATCACCAGTAAACCTGAACATTAGTAGGAAACTTGACATGGCTGAGCAAAGTATCAGTAAACTTCAAGAAAAAATGTTCAATGTAATGAGTGCTAGTTACTCTACAAAATTAATAACAGGTACCTTACAACATCTCAAAGATGTTCAGAGAACAATAAACAGAATAAATACCAAAATATCTACCCTGTGTTTGTAGTAAACCAAAGACTAAGAGAAAATCTTGAAGTAGACTAGAGAAAGAAACAAAACAAAACATTTTATATGGAGACGAACAAGGATAAGATTTATAATTGACTTCTCATCAGAACCCATGGAGCCAGATAGAGTAGAATAAAAAATTTGAAGAATTGAAAAAGGCAAAATACCAACCTAGAATTCCATGAAATTATGCTTCAATAGTTAAAGAGAAATCATAACTTTCTCAGATAAACAAACACAGAGGGAATTCATTCCCAGTAAACATGCCATCAATGAAGTGTTTAAAGAAATTCTCCAGAGAGCAATAAAATGATATAGAAGAGAAACTTGCCAAGTACTTAGTGTACATTGTTGTTGTTGTTGTTATGTGCTATCGAGTCAGACCCAACTCATAGTGACCCCTCCTAGATTTTCTGAGGTGGTATTACTAGGGAAGTAGATCACCCAACCTTCATTCCGAGGAGTGGCTGGTAGGTTTGAACCATCACCCTTCTGGTTAGCAGTCAAGTACCTTAGGCACTACACTACCAGAGCTCCTAAGGAAAAGCACCAGAGAAGAAATCAATGAAGATAAACTAAAAATGATTTTTTATTACTTTTGATTGATCAAAAAGACAACTCTTTAGAGCAATAATAATAGGATGATTTTCCATGCAGATAAGTGAAAATAATGCAGTCAATGTTATAAGGGATGAGAGGGAGAAAATGTAAATAGTGTGTTTGAGTTACCTCTACTATATGAGAAGTGGTACAGTTTTGTTTTGCTTTTAAGTGGACCTAGAGTAGTAAAAAACATATTTTGGAAATTTTAAGGCAACCCCAAGATATTTAAAAAGAACTGCAGTTACTATTTTAAGGAAATATAGAAAATAGTATCATATAAAATGTTCAGAGAAAACAGAAAAAGAAGAGGATATATAAAAAAGAAAGAACAAATGCAATAAATAGATAACAGATTCTAGCAAAGTAGATATCAATCCAATCGTATCAACAATAATTAATGTGAATAGCCTAAATACACCAGCTAAAAGACAGAGTATCTTAATACATTTTTAAAAAGTCCCAATTATACATGGTCTAGAAGAAACCTATTTTAATATAAAGATTCAGATAGCTTAAAAGTAAAGAGGTGAAGTTGCTATACACTATACTAACCCAAATTAAAAGAAAATTAAAGTAGCTATATTAATTTTAGGCAAAGTAGACTTCAGAGCAAGGAAATGTATATGCATAAATAAGATCATTACATAATGATAAAGGGACCAATTATCCAAGAAGACGTTGTTGTTGTATGCCATTGAGTAGATTTTGGCTCATAAGAACCCAATATGAAAGAATAGAACTGCTCCATACAGTTTCCAAGGCTGTCATCTTTACAGAGCAAATCGTCAGGTCTTTTCTCCCATGATGCACCTTTTAGGTCCAAATTACCAACTTTTTGGTTAGCATAACCATTGCACAACCTACAAGACACAACCAACAAGACACAACTCCAACAACCACAATTCCAAGCTTGTAAACAACCAACAGAGTGCACATGAAACAAAAATTTACAGAATTGCAAGAAATAAACAAATCCACTATTATAGTTAGAAAATTCAATACACTTCTTTCAGTAATGTTACATCAAGCAAGCAGAAAATCAGCAAGGATGTAGTTGACCTCAACTATCAGCTTGAACTAACTGCCATCCATTAACAGTAGAGTGTGTATGTTTCCCAATCTCACATAGAACATTAAGAACATTCACCAAAATAAACTACAATCTAGAACTTAAAATATATCTTAACAAAGTTATAACACTAGAAATTATACAAAGCATATTCTCAGAATACTCTGAAATTAAAATTAAAATAAATAACATAAAGATAGATGGACATTTCCAAAATGTTTAGAAATGTTTAGAAATTTAGTAGATCAAATAAGAAATCTAAGAAAAAAATTAAAAATATTTTGAATTAAATAAAAATAGAATATAACATGAAAATTTATAGGATGCAGAGAGAGAAGTGCTTAGAGGAAAACTGATAGCATTAAATGTGCACATTAAAAAAGAAGAAAGCTTTAAAATGAGTAACTTACACCTACAGAAATTTAAGAACAGAGAAAATAAATCTTAATGCAAAAAGAAGAGAAAAAATGCTAAAAATTAAGACAGAAATCAGCAACAATAGAGAAAACCAACAAAACCAAAGGTGAGTGCTTTGAAAGATCAAACTGATAAACTCCTAGGGAAGCTAACCAAGAAAAAAAAGAGAGAAGATACAAATTACCTATATCAGAAATAAAAGAGGGGTTATCACTGCTGTTCCTGTGACTATTAAAGAACAAGAGGTAAAGCTCAACAATTCTGTGCTCATAATTAATAACTTAGAAAATATGAGCCAATTTCTTCAAAGAAATAAATTCCCAAAACTCATACAAGAAGAAATAGATAATCTTAATAAAACCATATTTATTAGGGAAATTGAATCAATAGTTAATAACCTTCAAATAAGAAGAACCAGATCCAGTTGATTTCACTGGTGAATTCTACCAATTATTTAAGGAATATGTCATACTTGTCCTCTAGAATCTCTCCAGGTAATAGAAGCAGAGGAAACACTCCCTAACTCATTCTTTGAGACTAGAATTACTCTAATATCAAAAGCAGATAAAGACATCACATGAAAGAAAACTACTGACCAATAACTTTCATAAATATAGATGTAAAATTTACACAAAAAAATATTAGCAAAGTCCATCAGTATGTAAAAATAAATGTTAAACCACAGCCAAGTAGGATTTATTATAGTATGCAATGCTGGCTCAACATTCAAAAAACAATCAATATAATCCACTGCATCAAGAGGCTAAAGAAAAATTGCACGATCATATCAAATGATGTAAAAGAAAGCATTTGACAAAATCCAAAATTTATTCAATGTAAGTCTCAAAAAAGTAGGAATAAACGGGAACTTCCTCAACTTGATAAAGAACATCTATAAAAAAACACAGGTAATATTAATGATGAGAAACTGGATGCATCCCCCTAAGATCAGGAGCAGAACAAATCTATCCCCTTTTACCACTCCTAATTGATATTACACTGGAAGTCCTAGATAATGAAAAGAAGGAAATAAAAAACCAAATGAACAGCAACAACCTCCTCCCCCCACAAAACACACACACACACACACACACATTGGGAAAGAAACAATAAAACAGTCTCTGATTTCAGATATTTTTTATGTGGAAAACCCCCAAAATTTGATTAAAATGCCCTGGAACTGATTAGTAACTATAAAGCGGTTGCAGAATGCAAAAGTCAATTACTTTTCTATATACCAGAAATGAGCAATTAGATTTGAAGTAAAACAAATAACAAAACCAGTTATAACAGCACTAAAAAAAAAAAAAAAAGAAAAAAGAAAGAAAGAAAGAAACAGGTACAATTCTAACAAAACACATATAGAATCTATATGCAGAAAACTACAAACCCAAGTAGAACTAAATATATGGAGAAATAGTCCATGCTCATTGATTGGAAGGCTCAAAAATGTTAAGATGCTATATTTTTATATCTATATCTGTATATACAAAGTGCAATCCTAATTTAAATTCCAGCAGCTTATTTCATAGACATTGACAAACTGATCATAGAGTACCTAGAAAGACAAAAATAGCTGGAATGGCCAACAAGATGATGATGAACAAGAACAAATTTAGAAGTCTTATACTACCTGATTTTGAGGCTTATTATAATTCTATAACCATCAAGACAATGTGGGATTGTCAAAGTACAGACACATAGATTAATGGAACAAGACAGCACAGAAATATATACATAAAAATAAAGAAAACTAATCTTTAATATTAGTTGTGAGAGTTTTTATTTTTAATTGATATTTGCCATTTGATTTTATGCATGGCAATTGTTACAAGAAGGTAATTTTATTTTTCATATACTTAAAAGTTATTTGATTGCTTCTGAGTTCTATATTATATGGAACATCCAAGAATACGAAAAAAAAATGTTCTTTTCTAAAACATTCACCTTTTCTCTTTTTTTAAAAAATGCAAACTGTTGATCCATATGAAATTTATTTAAAGATACAAGTGAGTGAAGGAGCCTGTGTGTTCTCTCTCTCTCTCTCTCTCTCTCTCTCTCTCTCTCTCATACACAAATACACACTCTTCATAGGGCTTCTCATTTTTTCCCGACACTATTGGATAATCAAACTGTTTTGAAATTCAACAACTAATTTGTTCCTTTATTTTTTTCATTTAAAATAACAAAGGTTTATTTCTCAATCATGCTTCATATTCATAACAGGTTGACTGGAAGCTCTTCTTGTTGTCATCATACTCTAATGACACACTGATAGACAAGTTGTCATCTTGAAGTTTGCCACTGAAGAATTAAAAATATTCTGTGGATGGTCTCACACTAGAAATTAAATACTCCAGTCTCAAAAAGACATATATCACGTCTGCTTTCAACTCACCGGCCAGAAATCATCACATGGTCACAGCCAGCCACACACACACAAAAAAAGAAAACACGTGAAATTTAGTCTGTGACCGACTGGAATGAGGAAAGAACCTAATATTTACAAAATAGCCTAATTGCTACCAGAGCTAATGACTGGTGGTAGTGAAGGAGCAGAAAAGACTCATACACTATTTTTTCTCACCTCTAGGGTGACCCGAGGTAGAGAAGCAATGATTCTTCAGCATCTGAGTATGTTCAACAGGAATTATCTACTTTTTTTTCTTTTTAACTTTTTATTGTGATTTAGGTGGAAGTTTAAGGAGCAAATTGGTTTTACATTCAACAATTGTTGTTAGGTGCCTCTGAGTCTGCTCCAACTCACAGTGACCCTACGTACAACAGAACGAAACACTGCTGGGTCCTGTGCCAGCACAACAATCCCTGCCATACTTGACCCTATGATTGCAGTCACTGTGTCAATCCATCTCATCGAAGGCCTTCCCCTTCTTCTCTGACCCTCCACTTCACCAAGCATGATATCCTTCTCCAGGGAATGGCCCTTTCTGACCACATGACCAAATTAGGTGACACAAAGTCTGGCCATTATCGCTTCCAAGGAGCATTCTGGCTGCACTTCCTCCAGGGCAGATTTGTTCATTCTTCTGGCAGTCTATGGGACTTTCAGTATTCTTCTCCAGGACCACAACTTAAAGGCATCAACTCTTCTTAGGTCTTATTTGTTCATTGTCCAGCTCTCACATGCATATGAGGTGATTAAAAATACCATGGCTTGGGTTACATGCACCTTAGTCTTCAAGGAGACATCTTTGCTCTTCAGCACTTGAAAGAATCTTTTGCAACAGATTGCCCAGTTCAATACATCACCTGATGTCCAGACTGCTGCTTCCATTGGCACTGATTGTGGAACGAAGTGATATGAAATCTTTAGAAACCTCAATCTTTTCTCCATTTATCCTGATGCTGTTTATTGGTCCAGTTGTGAGGATTTTCATTTTCTTTATGTTGAGGTGTAATACACATTGCAAGTCTTTAATATTTATCAGTAAGTGCGTCAACTCATTCTCACTTTCAGCAAGCAAAGTGTCCTCTGTGTATCTCAGGTTGTTAATAAGTCTTCCTCCAATCCTGATGCCACATTCTTCTTCATGTAATCCATCTTCTTGGATTATTTGGTCTGCACATAGATTGAATAAGTATGGTGAAAGGATACAACTCTGACACACTCTCTTCCTCATTTTAAACCATGCAGTATCCCCTTGTTTTGTTTGAATGACAGCCTCCTGGTCTACGTACAGGTCGTAATGAGCACAGTCAAGTGTTCTGGAATTTCCATTTTTCTCAATGTTATTCATATTTTCCTCAGTCATAATTTGTTATGATCCACAATAAAATTGCCTTTGCATAGTCAACAAAACACAATTAACCTTTTTTTTTTGGTGGTATTCTTTGTTTTGAGCCAAGATTCATCTGACATCCACAATGATATCCCTCATTCCATGTTCTCTTGTGAATCCAGCTTGCATTTCTGTCAATATATTGATGCAACTGTTTTTTAATTATCTTCAGCAAGATTTTACTAGGGTGTGACATTAACAATATTGTTTGATAATTTCCACATTCTGTGGGATGATCTTTCTTTGGAATGGGTATAAATATGGATCTCTACCAGTCAGTTGGCCAGGGAGCTGTCTTCCAAATCTCTTGGCATAGACAAGCACAGCATCCATTTGTTGAAACATCTCAATGGATATTCCGGAAATTCCTGGCACCTTGTTCTTTGTCAATTCCTTCAGTGCAGCTTCAACTTCTTCCTTCACTACCATTGGTTCTTGATCACATGCCATCTTCTGAAATGGGTGAACATCAACCGATTCTTTTTGGTACAGTGACTCGGTGTCTCCCTTCCATCTTTTTTTTTTTTTTTTTCCTTGATGTTTTCTGCATCTGTCAATAGCACGCCCATAGCATCTTTCAATATTGCAACTTGAGGCTTGAATCTTTTTCTTCAGTTCTTTCAGCTTGAGAAATGTCACACACGTTCTTTCCTTTTGGTTTTCTAACTCCGGTCTTTGCACATTTCATTATAATAATTGACTTTGTTTTCTTGAGCTGCTCTTTGAAAAAATCTTCTGTTCAGCTTTTGTATATCTTGTCATTTCTTCCATTTGCTTCAGCTACTTTCTGTTCAAGAGAAAATTTCAGAGTCTCTTCTGACACTTATTTTGATACTTTCTTCCTTTCCTGTCTTTTTAATAACCTTTTGCTTTCTTTATGGATAGTGTTCTTGATGTCATCCCACGATTCCTCTGGTTTCCAGTCATTGGTGTTCAATACATAAAATCTATTCTTTACATGGTCTCTAAATTCAGGAGGGATATAATCAAGGTCATATTTTGGCTCTTGTGGACTTCTTTTAATTACCTTCAGCTTCAAATTGAACTTGCGTATGAGCAGCTGACAGTCTGTTCCACAATCAGCTGCTAGCCTTTTTTTGACTGAAGATATTGAGCTTCTCCATCACTTCTTAACACAGATATCATCAATCTGATGCCTGTGTACTCCACCTGGTGACGTCCATGTGTATAGCCACCATTTGTGTTGTTGAAAAAGGTATTCGCAATGAATAAGTCTTTGGTCTTTCAAAGTTCTATCATATGATCTCCAGCATTATTTCTGTAATGAAGGTCATATTTTCCAAAAACCAGTGATTCTTCTTTGTTTCCAAGTTTTGCATTCCAATCAATAGTGATAATTAACACATCTTGATCTCATGTTTGGTGAATTTCAGACTGCAGATGTTGGTAACAATCTTCAATCTCCTCATCTTTGGCTTTGGTGGTTGGTGTATAAATTTGAATAATAGTATAAATTGGTCTCCTTGCAGATGAATGTATATTACCCTATCACTGACAGAATTGTACTTCAGGCTAGATCTTGAAATATTCTTCGTGATGATGATGCCATGCTATTCTTCTTCAATTTCTTATTCATGGCATAGTAGATCATATGGTTATCTGATTCAAAATGGCCAAAACCAGTCACTAATTTCAGCTCTCTAATGCCTAGGATATCCATCTGCACGTGTTTCATTTCATTTTGACAACTTCTAATTTTCCTAGATTCATACTTCATACATTCCATGTTATGAATATTAATGGATGTTTGCAGCTGTTTCTTTCCATTTTGAGTCATGCCACATCAGCAAATGGAGGTTCTGGCAACTTTAGTCCATCCACATCATTAAGGTAATCTCTACTCTGAGGAGGCAGTTTTTCCCTAGTCATATTTTGAATGTCTTCTGCCCTAAGAGACTCATATATCAGAGAAAGGTTAAGGGCTATTCATAAAGTTTTCCAGTAATATATCAACAGTGTTGCACTGCTTTCATAAGGTTTTCACTGGCCAATATTTTGAGACATAGATAGCCCATTCCTTCTTCCAAGTCTGTCATAGTGTGGAAGCTCTGCTGAAACCAGTCCACCATGAGTGACCCTGCTGGTATTTGAAATACTGGTAGCATAGCCTCCAGCCTCACAGCAACACATAAGTCACCACAATATGACAAACTGACAGATGAGTGGTGGCCATCCCACATATGTATTATTTATAACAGAACCAAATTTTGATAGAAGTCATTTGGGGGACACAATTCAGCATTTCAGAGGAATATAGGATCTCTCAGTGAATCTGTTTAGCTAGAGGTTTCCTCATTTGTTCAATTCCTTCTGGTTCTGAAATATTATAGCATTAATGGTCATCTGAACTGAGTTCTTAACTGAATGCTCAGATATTTACCAATCCCCCTCTGCCTTGGTGGGTCTTGAATTCCAATGTCTTGTCTCCAGCACTGTACACCTACAGAAGTTTCTGTTCAACTCTTATGCATCCTGAGCTAGTTTCTGTGTTGTTGTTGTTGGATTTCTCAGAGTCTTGTCTTGGGAAATACATAGTTTAAGGATCAGATATTGACTTAATGTTAATCTGTGTGCAGATTTTGGCCTTCCTTGTCTGTGGTTTCTTCCTTTCCAGGATTTCCCATCACACAGGAACTTTCACAGCTCTGGTCTCCAAACACAGCATGACAGCTGCTTTCTGCTAGAAATCTGTTCTACTACACTACAATTTTCTCTAAAGAAAGTATCTGGGCCAAATGCAGACATCACCTTGTGTGCTTTCATTCTATGCTGGTTGCTCCCTAAAGTTTTAAAATAATCACCTTGTATATTTTGCTCAGATTTTATAGTTGATTTCTATGAACTATTCTTTTGTGTCTAGAAATGGAAGTCTCTGTGGTAATTGGTTGAAAATACTTTTTATCTTTAGAGATACAAGCTGAAATATTTACAGATGACAGGAGATGATATTTGGAATTTTCTTTAAAAATTTGGAAAGTATTTAGGGAAAACTGATCATGTGAAGAGCAGTTTCTTTCCCATGGTGCAACGTTTGGCCAACATGAGACAGGAAATGTAACATAAACCAGGAAATACATGGACTGCTCTTGTCTTCGTGCTGCTTCTTACAAGATACACCATGGACCAGAAAATATTATAACCATCATATTTAATGATTTATTATGATGCAGTGGCCAGCAAAAGAATACATAAACTAGCATTACTTTGTTTTTCTCTGCTTATCATTTACTTCATTCCCACTGTCCTGTGTTAGTACCTCCTAAATAAAGCATTAGAGAATTTCTTCTCCTTTTGCTTATAATTATTTGAAAAGATATACTGCAAATAACTGTTTACTTTGGAATTCTTAAATATAATAATGACAGAAATATATCCATTTGAGTTTGTAATGAAATATCAGACAGATTAACAATTGAAATAGTATCTAATATGTTGCAAGAAGTTGCCGTATACCAGCCAAGTCATTGTGTTTTATAGTATTTATATAAAGAGGAAACCTGAGGCCTAGGGAATTTCAAAACCCTGCCAGCATCAGAGCTAGCAGAAATATCAAGGTTAAGATTTCATGTCAAATACCAAGTTCTTAGCTCTTACACATTATGCTGTTTCTTATTATAATTAAGGCTACAATGCTTCCTCATATTAAAGCTGTATTCCCTCCTCATTAACGAATGGTTTTCTTGAATAAAGTGAATACTTGAATATAACGGAACAATATCATAATGGTCTAAATAAATGTCATTTGCATGATATTATTAAAAACAAACTGTTGATAAATGTCCTACCATCCTTAGGAATTAGGAGCTCAGAGCTAAATTAGATTTGATTTAGAAACAACAACAAATACTTGGAATGTTTTCCTCCTCCTGTGTTCCATACTGAATGATAGCAGCTGCACTTCATTCTAAATACCCTATACTATTGGCTGGCTTCGTTTTCTTTTCTTTCTCAAGCTTGAATCTCAAGATCTGTGCCTAGAATATCTCCATGCATAAATTATACTCTTTATCTAAACAGTAACTATCATAATTCATGAAAGCAGACAAATGGATATCATCAGCCAGAACAAACTAAAGCTGAAACAACCAAAGAATTTCAGTTCTTTGCTGAGTGAAATATAGCTTAAAGCTCATGGGCTTATTCACTAGCCATTAGGTCATTGATCCTACTTATTATTTTAAAGTATCTTTTATAATAAACAAACAAACAAAATCGCTACCATTGAGTTGATTCCAACTCAAAACAGCCCTCATTGGGTTTCAAAGGCTATAAATCTTTGTAGAAGTAGATTGTCTTGTCTTCCTTCCATGGAGCAGCTGGTTTGCACCAATGATCTTCTGATTAGCAGCCAAATGCCTCATCCACTAAGCCACCAGAGCTCTTTATCTTTTATAATCTTGTTGTTGTTGTTGTTATGTGCTGTCAAGTCAGACTCAACTCATATCTACCTCTCCTTGACTTTCTGAGGTGGTATTACTATGGAGGTAGATTGCCCTATCTTCCTTCCGAGGAGTGGCTGGTGGGTTTGAACCACCAGCCTTCTGGTTAGCAGTTGAGAATGAAAAATAACGGATGTGTGATTGTGTGTGTGTGTGAGTATGTTTGTACACACACACACACACACACACACATAGCATCCCTGGGTGAGGCAAATGATTAATGCACTTTATTGTTAAAAGTTGAAAGTTCAACTCCACTTAGAGGTACCCTGGAAGAAAGGCCTGGTGATCTACTTCTGGAAAATAATTGAAAACCCCACGAAATACAGTTCTACCCTGAAATACACGGGGTCACTGGGAATCAGAGTCAAACTGATGGCAAGTGGTACCAATACATACATTCCAAGGATATATATATATATACACACACACACACACATGAATATATATCTTTGAAATTTTAAGAAAGCTGTAATTGCTAAATACACACACACACACATATTTATACATACACACACTAAAAGAGCACAAAAGACTAATTTTAGACACACAGACTTTCCTTCTGAAATTTAACCAATCTTTTCTTGTTAAATGTAACATAGAATAAAACTAGGGTTGTAAGTATTGATGACTGATTTCATTTCAGTAATATCTATAAGTAATGAGATCATTCTTTTATTTCTATTATTATTATTATTTTTCAATTTTCTGCACTTCCTTTAGCTTTTCAAAGTTATAATTCTCTTGTGGTTGACACTTACAAATGATAAGAAGTTATCAGGACTTCAAGATTCTTTCCAGAGAGAATTTGTTTTGCTGAATACTATCGTCTCAAGGGCTTACTACTATCAGGATCAAGTCATTTATAGGGTTAAGTAAGGTAAGAATGAGGAGGTTTCTTTTTCTCTTTTCTCCTTGCATATAAAAGGTCAGAGTGATTCTGTGTCATCCATCCATCTCTTCTAAAACCACCACCATAGCTGTCTTTGTACCCAAAGAAATTTATATTTGTAAAGCATCTTGCATTTTGCAGTTTTTCTCTAACATTTGCACTGTCTCATTTGATCTTTGCAACACTATAAAAGCAGAAAAAAATATTGCAATTCCTAACATAAAGAAAATTAAGGCTCAGTAAAGTATGTTCCTATTCCATTATACACATCAAGTACGTAGATGACCCAGGATGTAAGGTTTCACTGTTCACCACTCAGGCGGGGATTGGTGCAGGAGGTTCTGGATAGAGTGGGAGAACAATATGGAACAAAATTCAAAATCATTAAAAAAAGAAAGAAAAAAAAAAAGACCAGTTTTGCTGGTCTGATAGATCCTGGTGACACCACTGAGACTATGACCTCTAGTTACCCTTCAAGTCTGGAACTGAACTCATTCCTGTGACATCCAGTCAAACAATAGACATGCATATGAGATGAATGCTTACATCAGGTAGATACACTCCTTGGAGCGATCAATCATGGGAGAATAGAAGGGGAGTATTTGCACAAGGAGATAGCTCAAATGACAAGAATGCATAGGAGAGAAGGACAAAGGGAAGAGGTAAAAATAAGGAGGAAGTAGGAAGAGAGCTGTTATATGGTGGGGGATTGCAGTCAATGCAATGAAACAAAATATATATGAAGAGCTGTATGGAAAATATATTTGCTTTGAAAACTTTCACCAAAATCACAATAAAAATTAAAAAATAAGAAATAAAGAATACCTGACCTAAACCATGGTATTTTCAATTGCTTCATATGCGTATGAAAGCTGGTCAATAAATAAAGAAGACTAAAGACTTGATGCATTTGAATTATAGTGTTGGCAAAGAATATTAAATATACCATGGACTTCCAGAAGAATGGACCAATCTGTAATGGAATAAGTACAGTCAGAATGCTCCATAGAAGTGAAGATGGCAAGACTTGGTAGTAAAGTAAACCCAATAAATGTTATTGCTGTTGTTAGGTGACTTCGAGTCATCTCCAACTCATAGTAACCCTATGCACAACAGAACAAAACAATGGCCCATTTTGCAGGATCCTGGCAATTATTGTCATGCCTGCAGTCACTTGTTGCAGCCAGTGTGTCTATCAGCTTCACTGAGGGCCTTCCTTCTTTCATCGACCCTCCACCTTTCCAAACATGACATCCTTCTCCAGGGAATGGTCCCTTCTGACAACATAACCAAAGTAGGTGAGATGAAGTCTGGCCATTCTCACCTTCAAGGAGCATTCTGGTTGTATTTTCTCCAGGACAGACCTGTTAGTTCTTTTAGTAGTCCACGGTACTTTCAGCATTCTTCTCCAGCACCACATCCCGAAAACATCAATTCTACTTCAGTCTCCCTTATTCATTGTCCAGCTCTCACATGCATATGAAGCAATTGAAAATACCATGACTTACGTCAGGCACGCCTTAGTCCTCAAGGAGACATCTTTGCTCTTCAGCACTTGAAAGAGGTCCTTTGCAACCAATTTGCCCAGTGCTATACGTCATCTGATGTCCTGACTGCTGCTTCCATTGGCAACGATTGTAGAAGCAAGTAATGTGAAGTCTTTGACAATTTCAATATTTTCTCCATTTATCGTAATGGTGCTTATAGGCCCAATTGTGAGGATTTTCGTTTTCTTTATATTAAGATGTAATCCATACTGCAGACTGTATTCTTCAATCTTCATCAGTAAGTATTTCAAGTCATCCTCACTCTCAGCAAGCAAAGTTGTGTCATCAGTGTATCACAGAGTGATTAAATAAGCTGATACATGTCCTGTACAGTACACACAATAATTTTGAAATGTACCACACCACATTATTAGCCAAATAAATCAGAATCTTTGGTAATGTGAGCCTGAAAATTGTGTTTGTTGTTGTGGGCTTGGTTGTTGTTTTTAAAACCTTCCAAAATATTCTAACTTTGTCCATCCAAAGTTAAGATGTTAAGATGCTGCTCCTCTTCTGAAATCCCTTTCTTTCCTATCCTAAACAGTGGGTGAGTTCTACTTATTTATTTATTTTTAATATTTATTGTGATTCTTAAAGACTATATTCCAAAGAGTAAATGGACATGCCACGCCCCACAAACTACCTTGCACCTGATACTTCAACCATGCCAGAGTTCTTATTGCCCGCTAAGCCTGCCATCCCCCTCTCAACCTCCCTAACACCTTTGATGGTTATCTGTGTAGTGAGATCTTCCATACATTGAATCTCACCTCCTTCAGATCCAAAGCACTCAGTTCACACACATTGTGATGCTGCATCCTAACACTCAGGCTACACCATGAACTGCCATCCATTACGGCAGGGAGTACATTTGGTCCATCCTGCAGCCTACCATAGTGCCTGAAATACATTAGGTGATGTGAAAAGGTCAATGGGGGAATGACAAAAAAATTCCTTAGAAATCACAGTGTGGTTTTCAGGCTAGGAAAAAAAAAAAAAAAAGAGCAAAAGTTGACAGAGCAAATTCACTTTCCATACATCAGCTCACATACACTTTGTCTCATGACATTGACTATATTTTTTCACAATGCAACAGCTCCCCTCCCACTTCCTTCCAATAGTTACCTCTTCCTTGTGTCTTTCCCTCCCATGCACTCCTTCCCCTGAGCTGTCTCACAGTGCATGCAAAGCCCTTCTATTCTCCCATGATTGATCTCTCCAACGAGTATATCTACCTAATGTAAATGTTATCTCATATGCCCGTCTTTTGTTTGGCTGGAAGCCACAGGAGTGGGTTCAATTCTAGACCTGAAGGGAAGCTAGGGACGGTAGTCTCAGGGGTTCTACCAGGCTCTATCAGACCGCCAATCCTTGTCCTCCACCCCAATTTTTTTTTTCATGACTGAGTTTTTTTCCACATTGTTTTCCTACTTTATCCAGGATCTCCTACATAGATTCCCCTCTGAGTGGTTGACAGGGAAAGCTTGGCACTATCTAGTTCTTCTGGCTTCATGGTCATATAGGCTAAGGTTCAATTCACATTGTCCATTAGTCCCTTGGACTAATTGTTTCCATGCATCTTTGGTTTTCTTCATTCTTCTTTCCTCTGGATGAGGAGAGACCAATCATTGCATCTAGATGGCTACTTGCAAGCTTTTTAAGATTCCAGTTGTTATTCTCCAAAGTGTGATGTGGAACAATGTTTTTGTGTAATACACTATGCCAATTGAGCTTGATTTTCCCTATGATTATGGTCCTGAGCCCACAAGTCCAACTACTCAATCCTTTTGGGTGGCTGGCTGTGGCTAAGAAGTGACTAAAACCTTGTCCCTTGTCAGTTCTACTATATATCTGGGAATTTTTTTTTCCCCTGCCTATCTAACAGTGTTCCCCATCCATCCCTCCCACCCCTGGTGGAAATTCTTACAGAACATACAGATACACTTGTAGAAACTTTGTCTGCCAACTCTATACATGGTCTCAGGCACACTCCCCCTGCATAGACATATCTAATAGTTCAGCCTGTCCAAACATCTATCCACCTATCTATGTTTGCCTTCACTGAAAATGCAGTACTGTATGTGCAAAAGAGTTAATCCTTGCTGTCTGTACTTCCCATGCACCTCTTTATGTCTTCTTCTCCCTAAATGCCACCATGTTGATCACTCAAATTTGTACATTGACCTTCTCTATACCCAAATCAGTACTTGTCTCTACCTATCTAATAGTGTTCCTTCCCCTCCCCTACCACCCCTGGTAATCAACAAAGAAAATTTCCTTCCATATACTAACCTTTCCTTGACTTTTTACAGTAATGGATTAATATAATATTTGTCCTGCTGTAATTGACTTATTTCACACAGCATAATGTGCTCTAAGTTCATCCACGTGATGTGGTGTTTTGCAGATTCTACGTTATTTTTTAGTGTTGCATAATATTGCATTGTGTGCATGTACCATAGTTTGGTTATGCATTCTTTTGCTGATGGGCACCTGGTTGTTTCCATCTATTTGCTTTTGTAAATAGTGCTGTGATGAACCTGGGTGTGCATATGTCTGTCCTTGTCATGGATCTCACTTCTTCAGGATAAATACCTAGTAATGGAATGGCTGGGTCAAATGGTATTTCTAATTCCAACTTTTTAAGGAATCACTATACTGCTTTCCACAGTGGTTGTATCATTTGACAGTCCCATCAACAGTGTATGAGAGTCCCAATCTCTCCACATCCTCACCAACATTTGTTATTTTCTGTCTTGCTGAACTTTGCTACTGGTGCTGGAGCAAGATGATATCTCATTGTTGTTTTGATTTGCATCTCTCTAATGGCTCGTGAGCATTTCTTCATATGTTTGTTGGCCTCCTGAATACCCACTTTGGTGAAGTGTCTATTCATGTCTTCTGTCACTTGTTTAATTGGATTACTTATATTTTTGTTGTTGAGGTGTTGGAGTTTTCTATCAATTCTGGATATAAGGCCCTTGTCAGATATGTCATTGACAAATATTTTTTCCCAATCTGTAGGTTCTCTTTTGACTCTTTTGGTGAATCTTTGGAAGCACATAAAAATTTAACTTTTAGAAGGTCCCATTCATCTAGTTTCTCTTATGCAGTTTGTGCATTTTAGGTTATGCTTGATAGTCGGTTTATGCCATATTTGGGTCCCTAAATTTGCCCCTAGTTTTTCCTTGAGGAACTCTATAGTTTTAGATTTCACATTTAAGTCTTTGATCCATCAGGAATTAGTTTTTGTGTATGGTGTGAGGTACAGATCTTGTTTCATTTTTCTGCAAATTGATCTCCAGTTTTGCCAGCACCATTTATTAAACAAACATTCTCTTCCCCATTGAATGGATTTTGGCACTTTGTCAAAGATCAGCTAACCATAGGTCAGTGGATCCATTTCTGCGTTCTTGATTCTATTTCATTGGTCTATGTGCCTGACATAATACCAATAACTGGCCGTTTGACTACTGTGGCTGTATAGTAGGTTTTAAGATCCAGGAGTATGAGACCTCCTACTTTGTTCTTCTTCTTCAATATGCTTTGCTTATCCGAGGTCTCTTTCCTTTCCACATAAAGTTAGTGACTGGTTTTTACATATCCTTAAAGAATGTTCATGGGATCTGGATTGTGATTGTATTGAATGTATGGATCGCTTTGGGTAGGGTTTTAGGTACCCAATGCTGCTGTGACAGGAATATACCACAAATGGAATGGCTTAAACAAACAGAAGTTTATTCTCTCACAATTTTGGAGGCTTTAAGTTTGAGTTCACAGTGCCAGGATCTGGGGCTGGGTGAGAACCTCATCCTTGGGCTTCAGCCCTACCTCCTGCTCTCAGCCCACTGAAGCTAGAGACCTTTCTTCACTCAAACAGCTGCTGGCTGCTGAGACTGACAGACCCAAGATTTACAAGTAAAAAGTCACAGTCCCAATGTTACCAAACAGCATGGCAGGCCACTAATTCAAGTCCATTGAAAGTCCCAAGATTGCAGAGCATCACAGGCTGCTGAACAATAACTCAGTTACTTGCAGGGTTCAAGCATGCTATAAACTAGAGACCATTCCCAAAGCTGCTTCTTATATCTGGGAAGCAGACCACAAACTTAAAGCAGCTTATGGGAGATCCCACCACGTAGTTGATTGCCAGTCTCATAATGGGAAAGAACTACCACCAACTGCCCAGCCACTCAACTAGGCCCAACCAAGTTGACTCGCAACCTTAACTACTACAGGTAGAATTGACACTTTCACAATGGCCAGTCTTCCTATCCATGAACATGGTGTGTTCTTCCATTTATGTACATGTCTCATGGTTTCTTGAAGTAGTCTTTTATAGTTTTCTTTGTACAGGTCTTTTGTGTCCCTGGTAAGATTTGTTCCCAAGTATTTTATTTTTTTTGGTAGCTATTGCATCTACTTGTGTAGTGATACAGCCTTGGCAACCCAAGGAGGAGTTGCTGTGAGTTGAGGCCAACTCCACAGCACACAATAACAACAAACAACACTGTAAATTATAATGATTTCCATATTTCTTTTTCAGAAATCTCTTTGCTGATGTAGAGGAATCCAACTGATTTTTGGATGTTGAGCTTATATCCTGCCACAATGCTAAATCTCTCCATTAGTACCAGTAAATTTTTGACTGAGTCTCTTGGGTTTTCTAGGTATAGGATCATATCATCAGCAAATAGGGATAGTTTGACTTCTTCCTTACCAATTTGGATGCCTTTGATTTCCCTTTCTTGCCTATGGCCTTAGCTAGGACTTCCAGTACAATGTTGAATATAAGTGGTGATAAAGTGTATGCTTGTCTGGATCCTATTCACAAGGCGAATGGTTTCAGTCTCTCTCCACTGAGAATAACGTTGGCTGTTGGTTTTGCATAGATGCCCTTTATTATGTTGAGGGATGTCCCTTCTGTTCTTATTTTGCTAAGAGTTTTGATTAAGAATGGGTTTTGGATTTTATCAAATGCCTTTTCTGCATTGATTTATATGATCATATGTTTTTTTTTTCCTTTGTTTTATTTATGTGGTTGATGACATTGATTGTTTTTCCAATGTTGAACCATTCTTGCATACCTAATATGAGCCCCACTTGATCATAATGAATGATTTTCTTGATATGTTGTTAGAGTCTATCAGCTAGGATTTTGCTGAAGATTTTTGCATCTGTATTCATGAGGGATATTGGTCTGTAGTTTTCCCTTTGAGTGATGTCTTTGCCTGGTTTTGGTATTAAGGTTATGCTTGCTTCATAAAATGAATTAGGGATGATTCCATCCTTTCCTGTGTTTTGGAATAGTTTGAGTAGGATTGATGTCAGTTCTTCTCTGAATATTTGGTAGAATCCTCTGGTGAAATCATCTGGGCCAGGAGTTTTTTTTGTTGGTAATTTTTTGATGACTTGTTCAATTTCTTCTTTTGTGATGGGTCTGTTCAACTTTTCCACATCAGTCTGTGTTAGTTTAGGTAACAGTGTGTTTCCAGAAATCTGTCCATTGCTTTCAGATTTTCAAATTTGTAGGAGTACAGTTCTTCATAGTATCTTGATATTATCCATTTTATTTCAATTTGTTCTGTTGTGATGTCACCCATTTCGTTTCTTGTTCATGTTATTTGTATTCTCTCTCTCTTTTCTTTTGTTAAATTTGCCAGTGGTTTGTCAATTTTGTTAATCTTTTCAAGAAACCAACTTCTAGTCTTGTTGATTTTTTCTATTGTCTATTTTCTGTTTCAATGATTTCTGCTAGAATCTTTATTATTTCCCTTCTTCTGGTGACTGTAGGCTTTTCTTCCTGTTCTTTTTCTAGTTGTTAGAGATGTTTGTTTAAAATGCTGATTTTGGCTCTTCTTTTTTGATGTGTGCATTTATTGCTATAAATTGGCCTCTGATCACTTTTTTTTGTGTGTCCCAAAGATTTTTGTATGTTGTGTTTTCATTCTTGTTTGATTCAATAAATTTTTTAATGTCATGTTTTATTTCTTCTATTACCCAGCTGTTTTTGAGCAGGGTGTTGTTCATTTTCCATGTGTTTTCTCTTTTTCTGTTGATCTTCTTTTGTTGATTTCTAATTTGATAGCATTGCGATCTGAAAAGATGCTTTGCAATATTTCAATGTTTTTAAATATATTAAGGCTTGCTTTATTGCCTAACATATGTTCAATCCTGGAGAATATTCCATGTGCACTGGAAAAGAATGTATACTGTGCTGGTGTTGGGTGAAGTGCTCTGTAGATGTCTATAAGGTCAAGTTGCTTAATTCTTCTGTGTCTATGTCGAGTTTCTTTTCAGTTGCTCTGTCTTTCATGGAAAGTGGTGTATTAAAATCTCCTACTATGACTGTGTAGTCATCTAGTTGCCTTTTCAATTCTGGTGAAGTCTGATTTATGTATTTTGGGGCTTTTTCATTGGGTCCATAGATATTTATTATGGTTATATCTTCTTGTTCAATTTAGCCTTTAATCACTGTATAATGTCCTTCCTTGTTTCATATGGTGGTTTTTGTCTTAAAGTCTATTTATTCAGAAATTAATATTGCCACTTCTGCTCTTTTTTGGCTGCCATTTGCTTGATATATCTTTTTCCAAACTTTGATTTTTAGTCTATTTTTGTCATTTTCTTTAAGGTGTGTTTCTTGTAGACAGCATAGTGTGTTATGTTTTCTTATGCAGTCTGCAACTCTTCGTCTCTTGAGTGGTGCATTTAATCCATTGACATTCAGTGTAATTATCAATAGGTACCTCAGGCATTTGACTGCTAACCTGAAGGCCTATACTACAAATCCACAAGCCACTCCTTGGAAGGAAGATTGAGCAATCTACTTCCATAGTGATACCACCTCAGGAACCCAACAAGGAGTCATATCTGACTCAACAACAGTGAGTTTTGAGTTTATGAATTGGTTGATGTCATTCTGCCATATGTTTTTTCATGGTGTTCCTGGTTTCTTTGTTCCATATAATTTTCTGTGCTGCACTCATTATGTTTATAAATCATGTTATCATTTCTTTTGTTGCTATTGCTTTACTATTTGCTAAATATTTGTGCTTGTCTTCTTTTTTATTGTGATGTGAAGGTTTACCTACCATTTTTCTTTGAGGTCACCCTGTGATTTGTAATTTTCTCCACACTTTAGAACAGTCCACATAACAACAACAACAAAATTCTATCTTGCAACTCTCACTCTCTTGATTTCCTCACCACTTAGAAGTTCTGTAACTGCATTTCCTCCCCCCTCCCCCACCCCTGTTTTGGGTTTGTAGTTCTCCTCATTTGCCAGTTGATGTCTCTGGTTCTCTGTTTACAATCTTGTAAGCTTATTTTACTTTGGTTTCTGGGTTATGTCATCTGGTGTATTAATTGTCGGTTGTTGTTTGCTATTATTGTTTCTCTGTTCAAATGACTCCTGTTATTATCTCATATCAGGTTGATCAGGTTTTAACAAATTCCTTTAATTTCTGCTTATCTGGAAATCTCCTAATTTCACCATCATATTTGAGGGACAGTTTTGCCAGGTATATAATTCTTGGTTGGAAATTTTTCTCTTTCAAGGTTTTATATATACCATCCCATTGTTTTCTCTTATGTGGCTTCTGCTGAGAAATCAGAGCTTAGTATTATTGGTTGTCCTTTGTAGGTAACTTTTCATTTTTCTCATGCTGCTTTCAGGATTCTTTCTTTGTCTTTGATTTTGATGAGTTTGATGATGGTATGTCTTGGTAATTTTCTTTTGGGTTCTATCCTATTTGGGGTTTGTTGGACTTCCTGAATGGATATATTCTCATCTTTCATCATACCAGGGAAGTTCTCTTCCAAGAATTTTCTCAGTAGTTTTCTTTTTCTCTTACTGTTCTGGAATTCTGATTATTCCTTTTGATAGTATCCTACATGAACCTTAGGCTTTTTTCATTTTGTTTTGATCTTTTTTCTAATTGATACCTTCCAAAAAAGTATTCCAATATTTGTCTTCAATCTTATTAATTCTGTCTTTCATTGACCATTTCTGCTCCCTTGCCCTTCCAATGTGTTATCTATTTCTGCAAATGTAGTATTAATTTTCTTAATTTCTATCTGTAGATTTTGTATCATTTCTATTTTTTTCATTTATTTTGTCATTTTCTTCTTGTATTGTCTTTTGAAATTTTTCTAGGGTTTTGTCTCTGCTTTCCTTAATTTTGTCAGTGTTTTCCTTGATCTATCTCTCAATCCATTCAAGGTACCTAAGTCTAATTCTTTTGAATACCTTATCAGGGTGTTCCAATGTTGCTTCTTCAGTGATGTGTTCTGGGTCTGTATCCTTCTCCCTTGTTTCTATCACTTTATGTTGCTTCTTTGTGTAGACTGTGATGGTCTGTTGTCTCCAAGACGTTGTGACATAGTTGTATTTTGATCTCTGTTAACTGTTTGTGAAGAGCAGTTAAGGATGACTCAGGCTCTTCCTGGTGGTCAATTATCATTGGCCATTTGGTGGAGAAAGAAGTAGTAGCTCTCACTCAGTAAATGGAGCTGCAGGAGGTGCAAGTGTTGTTGCATAATATGGGCAGAGTTCCTATCTCCCACTTAGACGAAAACAACAATTGAAAAGCCATCAAAAATAAGCAAGTGGACAAAATGCACACTGCATAAAGACATTGTAATAATCACCAAAAAAAAAAAAAAAAGATATAAAAGGGGAAAAAAAATGCCAATATCTGGGGAGAAGGGCAATAGGAGAAAAAAGATAGAGTAGGAGAATAATGAAGAGGAAAATGGGAAAAATGCAAAAAGAATAACAAGGAATGGGGTTAACCATGAGAATGAAAAAAATGGGGACCAGGAACAGAGAAGAGAGAGAAAGCTGGAAACTAGAACCTGAGAAAGGAAGAATAAATAATAATAATAATAATAACAAGGATGAAATAATAATAATAATTTCAAAACACACAAACAAACTAAAAAAAAAAAAAAAAGGAAAAACATCTTGGTAAGGTGGGGCAGGGCACCCAGGCTCTGTCAGAGCACACAGATTGGGATGAAATTCCTGCTGTTACAGAAGGTAGGTGTGAGTGAGGGATGGCTGCACCTCTGTTCACCAAGAGGGTGTGGAGTTTAAGAATAACAAGGGGAATATTGCACCTTTCCAGTCCCTCATGTCTGGAATGTCCTTATGGTCCCCAGAAAGCGGATCTTGTTCTAAAGTCCCTGGAATCTGCGGGAATACTGTTCCTTTAAATATCCAAAATGGTCAAACTACTTGTAAACATTCATAATTGCTGCACCCGTGAACAGGCACAGCCTATTTCTCTCTTGCTGCTTCCCTTTTATTCACCAGCAACCAATGCACTCCTCCCTGCAGTCCCTGGCTAGCAAGGCCAATATTTAGGTTAATTCTTTGGTCCTTATACCACTTGGCCATATCTAAGCTGCCCATTCTGTCAGAATTGATGACAGTCCACAGTTCTGTATATCTCCTTTATCAGTGTTTTCATGCAGGTTCTTCTACTACTTGGAGTTTACTCCACTTCTGTATCCTTCATTTCAAAGCTCAGGGCTCCAGGATTATCCTCTGTATCTGTGTTAACTGGTTCCCCCTTTCTTTGTTGAAGAGGGTCTGTGTAGTTTGTCTGCCTGTTCGATCTTCAAGTTCTAATTTTTGAATATTAATTTGCAGGAGTCTCTGGAGGTGAGAATAAATGCTGCTCTGTTCATTGAGACTTATATGTAACAATGGCAAATATGGAAGTGAACAATGACCTCATAATCAGGAGAATCAACTTCTTCCCTCTCTGCCATGATAGGGTGTTTGTCTTTGGGTAATCCATTTATGCTTCTGCAGAGCTCAGCTTCCTCTTGTCTGCAAAGTTGCTTACAGTTTTTAAAAATGTCAATTTATGGTTCTCATCACTTGTGATTCTGGTGTATTCATCAGAAGAGGCTAGATTGTGTTGTAATGAAATGAACCCTTACATTCTCAGCTGGTAAAAGCAGCAAATCCTTCCTCTACTTTAACAACTCTTTTGGGAGATTTTTGGTGTGGATGATGGTGGCTGAAAATGAGAATATGACATCACTGGCAGCAGTCTAAAACAATAGGAAAAGTGCCATAAAACAGCAATTATGTGAGTCTACGTTCCCTGTCTTTTCCGTTAAAGATGAGCTATTCATCATAGAAGGCAGATTGTCATGGTAATAAGAGTAGAATGGGCAGGACATGGTAATGGGCAAGTGGCTATTTACAATCTCTTCATTCAAGTCTTCTCTGAGCCGGACAAGGGACACTGCATTATCTCTTATGAAGCAAGAATGCTTTTCAACATTAATAAATTATCCCTAGAAACCAGTCTTGGTCTTCTCTTAGTTAATTCAGAATCCTAAAGCTACAACCAGAAGTTGAGGGCAATAGCACTAAAATAACTGATAATATCCAACTTGCATGAAAAAAGAAGGAGGAGTTAATGAAGCAGTTGGAGAAGAGTGCTTCAGGAGAAAAGAAAGCTCATGTTCACCACCAGAACTCCATAAAACATAAAAGCAAGCACAAAAGGGTCTGGTGCATTCTGGGAACTGAATGTGATCCCCTATTACTAGAAAAGCCAGATGATGTGGAACCTCAGAAATAAGTAATATACATTATAAACATACATTCCCAAACTATGCTTTTGGTCTTTTCTCATCATGAACACTTTGACTTTTTTTTTTCTCTCAGAATTCTCTACAACCTCTTATCTTTATTCAGGTCAGAAAGCACATACTCAAGAGCTTGAACTTTAACTCACTCAAACAAAAAACCAAACTCACTGCCATTGAGTTGATTTCAACTCTTAGAGACCCACATTGGATTTCCAAGGCTGTAAATCTTTACAGAAACAGACCATCTCATCTTTCTTTTGAAGAGCAACTGGTGCATTTGAACCAACAACCTTTTGCTTAGCAGCCAAATGTCTTAACCAGTACACCACCAGAGCTTCTTGAACTTTATCTAGAAAAACAATATTACACTGGCTTGTTCAAGATCACTCATAAAGTTAAGGGCATAATATTAACAGGATAATTTTGCTTTTCTTATTCCCAAATTTGGGGTGTAGCAGTTAAGTGCTCAGCTGCTAAGTGAGAGGTAGTGATTTGAACCCATCCATATGCTCTGTAGGAGAGAGACCTGACAAACTGTTTCAATAAAGACTACAACCTACAAAACTCTATGAGCAGTTTTACTTTTTCACTTGGGACTATGAATTGAAAATAGACTGGATAGCACCCAATAACAATTTATTTGTGTAGACACACAATGACATGCTATATATTTAACAATTATCTTAAATGGGGAAATATCATTATGAAACAACAATATTGCAATCCCAGTTTAACTCATTAACTGAGTTATGACACCAGTTTTCAAGGAGTAAATATCACTTAAATAGATCTTTAATTTTATCATCACGTTATGGTCCTCTGAATCTGAAGAATAAATATACCTCCCCTAATGCTTTTTCTCCTTTTTCTTTCCTAATGGCAAATCCTGTGGATTTGTCCCTGCTGCTCTGGAGATATTTATTTATTTACCATCCCTTTCATTTGCTTCCTTGTTGAATCTTTGCATCTTCAAGGATATCACTAGAAATTGCCACAACTCTAGGATCACTGTATTGTGGAAGTACCCATTAATAAGCTATAAAACACAACTCTTTAAACTTAAGGTGAGCTACATATTTATGATTTTCTGTTGGTTGAAGCAAAATAACAATCACTCAAATCAAAATGCTAACATTAGAAAATGTTACATGCATTTTCACACCCATATGATTTTACTATTATAAATTTATCAGTATTGTCATTTTTTATTCCAGGATTTTTTGAGTTTTTTTTTTTTGTGTGTGTGTGTGTGTGTGTTTGTTATGTATTTCTTTTCTTCTTTTCCAACATTTTTGATTCATCTTTTATTGTTGGATTTAGTTCAATTCTTTGCTACTAGCTCCTCTTACTCATCTATGCACTTGTCAACCCCTCTCTCATTAAACATTCTTAAACATCCACTATTGTGACAGACTTTATAACAGATTGCAACTTAGTACTCACTTGAAATCATTCCAAAATATTCAAGATCCCTTTTGAGATTAAGTGTACTAAAAAGAGATGTAGGTTGAGTTGCAGGGATGGAGATAGAGCTAATAAAGAGGAAGCATGTCACAGCAGACAAGAGGTCAAATTCAGTAACAACAGAGATAGCAGTGCAATTACTGTAATCCAGGCAAACTCTAAAAATTCAGGCTGTAGGAGTCAAGGATGTTATTTAAGAAACTGATAAATCAAATGTCAGCTGTCTTGCTAATAAGAATGTAAGATCTAACTTAACTAACTCACTACCAGCAAGTCAGATCTGAATCATAGTGACCTCTCCTTGGGTTTCTGAGGCAGATCACTAAAGAAGTAGATTGCCCAACCTTCCTTAGGGGTCTGAAATATACAGATAGAGATACAGATCTTATAGATATAGGTAGATAGATAGATAGATAGATAGATATAGATACCAACTGCCATGGAGTTGATTCAGACTCACAGTGACCCCCATTGGGTTACATAGGGTGTAAATCTTAATGGAAATAGATTGCCTCATCTTCCTCCCATGGAGCAGATGATGAGTTTGAACCTCTGACCTTCTGATTAGCAGCCAAATATCTTACCCATTATGCCACCAGAGGTTGTTGTTATGTGTTGTCAAATTGTCTCCAACTCATAGCGACTCTATGCACAGCAGAACGAAACAATACCTTGTACTGTGCCAGCCTCACAATCCTTGCTATACCTGAGCACATCATTGCAGCCAGGGTGTCTATCCATCTCATTGAGAGCCTTCCCCTTCTTCAATGACCCTCCACTTTACCAAGCATGATATCCTTCTCCAAGGAATGGTTCCTTCTGACAACATGACCAAGTAGGTGAGACAAAGTCTGGCCATTCTCACTTCCAAGACCACTGGCTGCACTTACTCCAGGACAGATTTGTTAGTCCTTTTAGCAGATCATGGTACTCTTAGCATTCTCCAACACCACAACTCAAAAGCATCAACTCTTCTTCTGTCTTCCTTATTCATTGTCCAACTCTCACATGCATAAGAGGTGATTGAAAATACCATGGCTGGGGTTAGGCTCACCTTAGCCTTCAATGAGATATCTTTGCTCTTCATTGCTTTAAAGAGGTCTTTTGCAGCAGTTTGCCCAATGCAATACATTGACTGATGTCTTGACTGCTACTTCTAGTGGTACTGATTGTAGAGCCAAGTAATATGAAATCCTTCACAACTTCAATATTTTCTCCATTCACCATAAAGCTGTTTATTGGACCAGTTGTGAGGATTTTTTGTTTTCTTTATATTGGGGTGTAATCCATACTGCAGACTGTAATCTTTCATCTTCATCAGTAAGTGCTTCAAGTCATTCTCACTTTCAGCAAGCAAAGTTGTGTCATCTGTATATTGCAGGTTGTTAATAACTCTTCCTCCAATCCTGATGCCACGTTCTTCTTCATATAATCCAGCTTCTCAGATTATTTGTGGAGCATACAAGTTGAATAAGTATGGTGAAAAGACAGAAACTTAACACACTTCCTTCTTGAATTTGAATCATGCAGTATCCCCTTTTTCTGTTTGAATGACAACCTCCTGACCTATGTGCACATTACCCATGAGCACAATCAAGTGTTCTGGGATTCCCATTCTTCTCAATGTTATCCACAATTTGTTATGATCCACATAATCAAATGCTTTTGCATACTCAATAAAACATAAATTGACATCTTTCTGGTATTCTTTGCTTTCAGCCAAGATCCATCTGACATCAGCAATGATATCTCTCATTCCACATCTGTTTCTGAAGCCAGACTGTATTTCTGGAAGTTCTTTGTCAATATATTGCTGCAATCATTTTCAAATTATCCTCAGTAAGATTTTACTTGCATGTGATATTAATGATACTGTTCAATAATTTCCACATTCTGTAGGATCACCTTACTTTGGAATGGGTACAAATATGGATCTCCTCCAGTCAGTTACCCAAGTAGCTGTCTTCCAAATCTCTTGGCATAACTGAGTGAGTGCCTCCAGCATAGCATCCATTTGTTGAAACATCTCAATGGGTGTTTCATCAATTTCTGGAACCTTGTTCTTCACCAATTCCTTCTGTGCAGCTTCGAATTCTTCCTTCAATACCATTGGTCCTTGATAATATGCTACATCCTGAAATGTATGAGCATTGATACTTTTTGGTACAATGACTCTGTGTAGTCCTTCCATCTTCTTTTGATGTTTCCTGCATCTTCAATATTTTGCCCAAAGAATATTTCAATATTGCAACTCAAGGCTCATTTTTTTTTTTCCTCAGTTCTTTCAGCTTGAGAAATGCTGAGCATGTTCTTCCCTTTTGGTTTCCTACATCCAGGACCTTGCACATTTCATTATAGTAAATGGCTTTGTCTGGTTGAACTGTTCTTTGAAATCTTGTTCAGCTTTTTTATCTTGACATTTCTTCCATTTGCTTTAGCTACTCTCCACTCAGGGGCAAGTTTCAGAGTGTCTTTTGACATCCATTTTGGTCTTTTCTTCCTTTTTTGTCTTTTTAATAATCTGCTTTCTTCATGGGTGATGTTCTTGAAGTCATCCCACAATTCCTCTGATTTCAGTCATTGATATTCAATGCATCAGATGTATTCTGTATATGGTTTCTAAATTCAGAGAAGATATTACCAAGGTCATTTTTTGCTCTCATGGACTTGTTTTAATTTTTTTTTTCATAATTTTGCCCCATTTACTTTATTATTTTATTTTCTTCTGACTTCCAACTTAT